>NC_044915.1:6648840-6948840 GCF_001633185.2 Quercus lobata | reverse complement strand
ATTTTTGGAAACTTTGTCCAAGAGGGATAAGAAATGCAACCCAACACCTTATATTTCTTTTATCATTAAAATTTTTATCTAGATTTTCATATTTTCACTTACTTTCAAGTATTAGTCTTCCATAATGAATAGCAAAAATACAAATCGCGTATTAATTATGAATTCATATTCATATATGTTTCATTGTATATTATTGTTGTTGAGAAATATTACGTTTCTAATCTATAAACCCATTGAAGTTTTAATAATACTACTTTTTTAAAACTTAGACAACAACAACAACAAAGTCTGAATCCAAAATTTTGAGATTAACTATGAATTTTTAACAAATTAGTTAGGGTGGATCACTTGTATGAATAATAAAAATACAAATTGTGCATTAATTGTGAATCCATTTTATGTATGTTTCATTGCAGATTATTATTAAGAAATATTATTTTTCTTATCTATATAAAGCCCTCAATGGTTTAATAATAATACCCTTATTTAACCTATACAACAACAATATTAACAATAACCAAGCCATAATGCCAAAATTCTAGGATCGGTTATGGATCTTAACAAACCAATCAAGGTTAATCACATATATTCTTAGCTACTGTCGTATTATAATCAAAATTATACTCTTAATTAAATCCTTAATTAACATGTCAATGTTTTGTATTTACAATATTTTGTTTGCAACAAAAGAAATAAGGGCCAAACCCTAAACCACCCTCCTTTCACTATTTATGATGATTGGAACCACCCAATGAATGATGCAACCGAAGCCTTGGAGAAGTATAAACTTCCATCATCAGCAAAGTCTACAACCTAAAGTCCATGGTAAAACGCAAACATGTGTCTTGAAAAATTAGTTTACAATGTTTTGATAGATATATTTTAGCTTGAAGAATGGTTTATAGGACTTCAAACCCATACAGGAAATCAGATGCCCAATTGTCCTAAGCAATTGAATTGTGATGATTCAATTGTGATGTTTTACGTAACATTTTGAACAGGAATATATATATATCATTGAATTTTCCCAGGCTCCATTCTCAGGTTTATTTTGCTTTTTTTTTTTTTTTCTTTTTTAAATTGTAAAGAGAAAGTGCATTAAAACCATAAAAGCATGATTACAAAACTAGCGGGTGGGATCATGGCGACATGAGGCTATTCCTCTCTGTGCCACTTTTTTTTTAAAATACTAAAGTTACATAAAATTTACATATGGATGAAACAATGAATATAATTTGTGAAATTCTACTACCTTATAAATGAATATTTGAATTACTTCATTATAATTAATTATATATCGGTTTTTAAACTCAATATAATATAATTTGTAATACTCGTAACATTCACTTTCCTTATAAAAATATATGAAGTTAAAAAAAAAAAAAAAAAAAAAAAAACTAAAAAAATTAAAGACAGCATAACACAATTAGTGATGTATGTTATAAAATAAAAAATGATACAGATAATTTATATATATATAAATTTATATTTGATGACCAAAAATAGGATAGTGATACCAAACTAGGGGTAGATTTGTGTTCGTTAAAAAAGAACTTTATGTCAATAAAGTTGATTTCATGTAAGATTTTTTATTAATTTTATAGGGTGTAGTACCAATAAAACCAATTTTTTTAGATCCATTTGTTATTTCAATACTATTTTCAATTATTTCATCAGATTAAATTAATTTTTTATTAAGTAAATTACACAATAAATCATTTTTAATAGATAGCCTCGTTAACCTTTCCCATCAACCAGTACAATGTCTTGTTGTACCCTGTTGGAAAAATCTATGAGCACATTTACTGGCCTCATGGTACACGTGTCAAGGGACCACATTCACTTTATAGTCAACAATGCCCTGCTGTAATCCAAACAATAGTGTACGTACAAGATAGGCAAACCGGTATGGTATAGATATAGGACTTTGCTAATGTGTCTCTTAAGAGGCACACAATAATTAACTATTTTTGGGTTATTAAAAATTAAAACTAAAAAGATTTAAATACTATATATTCACATAAAAGCCTGGTTGCTACTGATAATAAAACCATGATTATGAGAGAAACATCTAATCCAATTCTTGCACCTACTGGTATTGGATTTGGATCTCCTGTTACACTACCATTTCCATCTGTGTTAAGCTTGAATGGGTTTTTTTTTTTTTTTTTTTTTTTTTTTTTTTTTTTTTTTAAATCAGATGCCCAAGATTTGTAAAAGGCAAATTTTATAAAATTTTCAAAAAATATTCAAACTTTTTTATTATAGAGTGGAGCAAAATAGCCTTTATTTTTATCATATTTGAATGGAAAAATATTATATTTACTTTTTAGCTAGATGTAAAACTCAATTTATAATCAGAGTTTAAGTAATAATTTAGTAATAACTAATAATGACATTCATTGTGTTGTTCATGTTTGCGGTTTGAATCTAACCTCCCTTCCTTCATTATCTACAACAACAACAACAACAAAACCATAATATCAAATTTCGGGGTCAACTATTTATTTTTAACAAATTAGTTAGGATTGACCACATTTTTTTTTTCTCCATTTTATTCTATTTGACATCATACCTTTTATTACTACCTTAATTGATATATCATTTTTTTTATTACTTCTACTCATGTTATTTTTTGTATTTCTCTACTTTTTTTTTCTTTCTCTCAACTTGGATCAAGTCACTCTTTCTTACATGTGTATTAATTACTTTTTTTTGAACATGACTAAATCAATCATTGCAAACGACTCTCTCTCATCTTAGAGTGACTACATTTTATGATGACTGTTAACTTATTGCAACCTTACTCCTTTTCTCAGATTTGGACCATCTATGAACAAAATATAAGAGTACAAACGTAGGTGAAGTTCTTTTTTGACAAGTCCATTCTTCAACTTTGTTATTTGTGCTAAAATGGCCTCGTGCAATTATATGATTTATTTATATCAGAGATTGGTACAGTCCTTTTTTGGCTTTCAGCGAAAAAACAAAGGTTCGTTTTTTTTTTTTTTTTTGTCCAAAAAAAAAAGGGTTCGTTTTTTGGCTTTTGCTACTGGCCAGAAAATGAATAATGATCACACGAGCAGTCGAGCACCATGGGTCAATTGTGATATCTGCAACCAGATTTATTTCCCAATTTAGGTAAGTGTTTTGAGTTTCTCACTCAAGCACTCGGGAATGGCAGTAGTGATTGATTTTGCTGTGGATGGAGTCCATAGAGAAACTAGCTAAGATAGTTGGGAAGCTAGTATTTGATTATCTCTATTCTAAAGTGAATTTAAGAAACTCCATTTTACTATTCATTTTATTGTTAAAATTATATTTTTTGAATATAACAATATACTGGATGCCATGTTTATTTTAAATGAATTTAACGGTATAAATGAGGTAAAAATAGATATAATTTATGATTATAATATTTAATATATTGAATCAGGAAATTAATTCATTTAAAAATGAGATAATCATTTTCCATATTTTATCCTTAAAGGCCAAAGAATCGTCATCCAATCAATTTACTCTTGTAATTAGGGGTGTTCGCGGTGTGGTGCGATTTTGGGCCATTTTTAGCACCGTACTTTACGGTGCGATTTAGCTAAAAACATAACTATACTGCAACTTGTTTTAGCGATCATATGTGCGGTGCAGTGTGGTTTAGAGTTTAACCAAAACCATAACCGCATCGCATCTCATTTTTGCGGTCACATGTGCAATACTAAGTATAAGATGCGGTTTGAAGTCAGTATATTTTTCAAATTTTAGGCTTTTTCTACTCAGCCCAAAACTAATTTTTCCTTTTTTTTGGGGCAAGTTTTAAATTATTGAGCTAGTATTTTTTTTTAAAAAAAAATTTGGGTTGGCTTTTCTAGTCAACACTTGCTAGGGTTATTAAACTTTTTTTTTTTTTTTTTGGAAAACTAGGGTTATTAAACTATTATAATATATTTAATATTAAAAATAAATAAATTTATTAATATATAGAGAGGGTGCGGTGCGGTGCGGTTTGTGCGGTTTTCTTATTATAAAACCGCAAACCGCACTCATCATGCGGTGTGGTGCGGTGCACTATTACTTGTGGTGCGATGCGGTTATGCCATTTTGCGGGCGGTTTTGATGCGGTTTTTTGCGATTTGTGCGGTTTATGCGGTTTGGTGAACACCCCTACTTGTAATACTTTAGCATGGAGGTTTTTTTTTTTTTTTTTTTTTAATAAAAAAAAAAACTTTTCGCAGGGAATTGCACCCTATTAACATATGCAATGAAAATGAAATAGACAAAGCCAATAGAAAATTTTCTTGTGTGATTCAAACCTTTAACTAAGAGCAAATAAAACATCATTGTGTAAAAGGATAATATTATATACACAACTTTATTTCATAATTTTTTTACAACTGTTGACATGATTTGTTGCAATGAGCTATATTAATCATAATTAATAAGTATATTAATAGTTGTGAATTTTTTTTTTTTAATAATCCTTTTTGTGAAGAATGTTGTGCTCATATGCTTTTTATTTTTTATTTTTTTGAGAATTGTGTTCATATACTTTTTGAGATAGTGTTCATATATTTAATTGTTTGTAAACTGGGATATGGGGTTTGGGCCTTCATGTATAGCCCACCTAGTAAAGGTAGTATATATGCAAATTAATCAAGTAGTAAAGAAAGTAGTTAGTTTCCACGTGATCACGTAGATTGTCACGAGTGGCACGTGACCATAGCGTTTTCACTTTTCACTCCATCAAAATTTTGACATAACATCTCATTCCCTGCATTAAATTACTTTCGGGAGTGTTGTGACTGTAAGATCACATTATATACCCCAACCTGATATTTGATAACATATGCGACCGTGAATTTTTTTTTTCTTCTAAAGAACTGTGAAATTGTAATTAATGAGTCATTAATTTTACATGGATTTAACATTTTCTCTTCATTACAAAAAATCACACGTATCGGTATTGTGGCAATAGTATTATAGTTTTGACACAAAAAGATATCTTCACAAATTTTCTCAATCACTTTGGATCAATTTAATTACTAGAATTTTGTCTTGGGTTTCATGAGAAAATCTAGAATCACAATTTTTTTTACCAAAACTTTACTGCAACTCTGATGTGGTAGATCGTGAGTGGCGAAGAAAAAAATTATGGTTCTATGTGAAAGTAATATATAATCAATCTTTGTCGCATCAAAGTTGTGGTAAAAAAAGTTGTAGTCTAGAACAACACAAGTTCCATTCTAGGGATGTAAACTTTTACACACGGTGCCTCCTTGTCACATATCCTTGTTCCTACTATCTATATACACAATAAATTTTATAATTTTTTTAAAGCGGAGTTTTTTAGATGCAATAAAATTTCAATGTATTAAGTCCCCTCTATTATGATTATTTTCTATTATTAAACTAAGACATCAATTAGTTTTTGGAATATGAGATATTTTAATCCCAAATCCATTATTCAACGACAAGAGACTTAGCCCATTGAGCACTAACTGGAACCCACTTTACAATAGTTAAGTTTATAGATTGTTAGTGGTGTATAATAAAAATGGTATTAGTGATAATTCTATGTGAATTTGATGTTGTATTAATCACAATCGATCACCCCAGCGGTTATTAAAATTTTTTTTACCACCGCACACCTTTGATGCAATGGTCACTCTACAAGTATAAGTGTTTGTGAGGCATGGGGGGTAAGGGCTGAGGTTCAAGTCTCCAAGAGGGAGTTTTACACATATATACATTTAGATTAGGTTAGAGTATAATTTTTATCTTGTATAAAATATATATATATATATATATATATATATAAAACTTTTGTTTGCAGTTTGTTATGTATATCGCAAATTTGTATTCTTTGAGTGAGCTTTAGTATTCTTAAATGAGCTTTTAATAAATTGTATTCTTTGAGTGAGCTATGCACACACGCTTTTTTTCCTTTTTTAATGAAAAGTATTAAAACTACTACAAATTATATCACAAAAAGGTTATAAAGTGACGTGGTAAATCATCTGATTGGTGTCATTTCAACAAGATAATAATATATCCTTAGCATCACTATTTGTTCATTACCTATTCAGATATAAGATTTGATTGGTTATATATATTACTTTTACATAAATTCACCAGTCACACAAATTTGTATCCATCAAATTTAATTTATCGCCGTCACAGATTGTGAAATTGTGTATTAATAATTGTAGTTTTAATTTTTTTTTTTTTTTTTTGAAATTTCATATCTACTCTTGACTTAAAATATAAATAACGAACTAACGATATGTACTTAAGCAAATCTTTAAGCATGGACCATCATGATTACTTACGGATTTATCCTTCCATCATTTGGCATTTTGTCTGTCCTGTTGTGCTCAAGTCCTAATACAATTGTGGAGGCAAACATTGAGTCTCTATTATTCTCCAAGTCCTATGAATAATTCAACATGATGCTTCATCTATTACTTATTGAATTATTCACCTTTTTCCATAATTTATATATAAATAAAAAGAAGCATTAAGATCATGGGGAGCAACATTAAGCTCCCTCCATTTTATAATAATGAAAGTTTGTAAGTAATAGTCTAATACCCAATTAATGAAGTAAAATAAATATAATAGTATTAGTGAAAATTCCTAAAATTAAGTGATGAATGGGATATGGGATATGGAATAAGATAAACACAATTGACAATTGCATATTTACAATACCCTCCTACAAACATCTTTGAAAAAATTGTATTTTTCAGATATGGGATATGGGATAAGATAAACACAATTGACAATTGCATATTTGCATTACCCTCCTACAAACATCTTTGAAAAAGTTGTATTTTTCAGATATGGGATAAGATAAACACAATTGACAATTGCATATTTGCATTACCCTCTTACAAACATCTTTGAAAAAGTGGTATTTTTCAAAGTTTCAAACTTATATCTATTTAGTATCCGAGAGAATATAAGTATTTCAAACCATCAAGCTCATGAATTTAATTGCTCCTAAAGAATAGTCAATTACAAGTTGGAATTGGAAGGGAATTGAGATTAATACAAATCCTCTGTACCATTTTTTGTGTTTCACTTTATGTTCTACTAATCACAACTTGTCATGTATTTATTTAATTTTCCTTATAGAATAGCCAAAACTTAAAATGGGAAAAAAATTAAATATATAGCAAGTTTTGATTGGTGGAACACAAAAAGTGGTACAGATGATTTGTATTCAATTAAGATGCCCTCTTATCTTGTAGCCCGAGAGGGTTCGCTACTTGGTACCTTTTCTAGAATGGGAATTTTGAGAGGAAAAATGACAATAAAAATGGTCAAAAGTCATGTCATGCTATGCTCCACAATTATTAATACTATTTATTTCTAATGAAATTCATTAATTATTATAACTATATTTTGTAATTATGGATAGTGAAATAGAATTTAAGCTAAAATGCAAATTGCATCCTTTACATTTATCTGAAATTCAATTAAGTCCTGTTTTACTTTCATTCAATTAACTTTTCTAAGTTTCAAATTTATTCAATTCAGGATTTTTGTCCAATTTCATTAAAATTTTACCATTAAAAAAATATTTTTCTCACATGAAAAAAATATAAATTAATAAAAATATTTTATAGATATTTTATATGAATTTTTTTTTCATTAGTTAATTGCATACTTAATGGTAATTTTTTTAACGGAATTAGACTAAATGACTTAATTGAACAAATTTGAAACTTAGAAAACTCAATTAAATTAAAGTAAAATTAGAGTACTAAAATGAATTTCAGTCAAACTTAGAAGGTACAATTTGCATTTTAATCTAGAATTTAATGCAAGACAACTTAAGAATTAGACTCTCTTTGAACATATACAAAAACACAATGAAACAAGTTATGGGTCTTATAGCTCAACTGATATTTTTCAATAAAAATGTTTAAGATTTAAATCTTTTCTTTCCCAATTATTGAATTATCCAATAAAAAAAAAAAGATACAATAAGACAATGTCATCAAATGGTACATCATGACTATTCTATATCATAATACAATAAATATATGACACTCGATACATCAAGATTTTTATATATAAGCCAAAAGCCTTGTAACTGAATTAGCACATCTTCATGCACAAAGTGCTTGAGGGTCTAGGGAGAAAGGGTTTGAACTATAAAATTAGCAACATATTGTAATTACCTCTTAAAAAAAAATGTATATATGATAATATTATACAATAGTTAATGTAATCCCCAAAGGCTGGTCTAATGGTTACTAATGTCTCATCACAAGATTCATAATTTCCTAAGTTCAGTACTCTTAAAGTCAACATCTTGGACCACCCCAATAAAATCATTTTTGTAATTACTTGGTATGCGTGCAACATTGAGTACTATACTCACATGGTTGAATAGTTAGGTGCTAAAAAATTTTTAGACACCTACGTTAGCCCAAAAATATAGGAGATTTTAGCCTTTTGCCCTTAATTTTTAAAAAATTTAGCAATATACCCCTATTTCGAAACTATATAGGGATATGCCCCTGTTTCGATACTCGATTACCTTAAAATCGAGTTTCAATGAAATACTCGATTCGTAGAAAATCGAGTTATGCCGAATTAAACTAAAAAAAAAAAAAAAAAAGCATGGAACTCGATTTTAGGGAAGTCGAGTTCCAAAACGCCGCTATAGGACTTTAAAACGTCACTATAGGCCTTAAAAACGCCACTATAGGGCCACTTGAACTTGGTATGGACTTATAAAAATTTTTTGCAGGAAAACGCCGCTATAGGGCTCCAAAATGTCACTATAGGGCTTAAAAACGTCACTATAGGGCCTAAAAAGCCACTATGGGGCACCCAGAACAGGGCGATTAGACTCATAAAAAATTTTTGCAGGAAAACGCCGCTATATGGCCTTAAAACGTCACTATAGGGCTTAAAAACGCAACTATAGGGCACCCTGAATATGGGCCAATCACACTTATAAAAAAATTTGCAGGAAAACGCCGCTATAAGACTTTAAAACGTCACTATAGGGTTTAAAAACGCCACTATAGGGTTCCCTGAATATATGGCAATAACACTTATAAAAATTTTTTTTGCATGGAACTCGATTTCCTCAAACTCAAGTTCCATGGAAATTTTTTTTTTTTTAAGTTTGATCGGGCATAACTTGATTTTCTACAAATCGAGTATTTAATTGAACTCGATTTTAGGATAATCGAGTATTGAAACAGGGCCACGCTCCTATATAGTTTGCAAACAGGGGCATATTGCTAATTTTTTAAAAAAATTATGGGTAAAATGCCAGAATCCTCCAAAAATATATATCTGCTATAGTTAATGACCTTTGGGTCAATTGCGTTTTCTAATGTTTTTTTTTTTTTTTTTTTTTTTTTTTTTTTTTTTTTTTTTTTTCAGAGAGTTTCAATCTATAGCGCCTGCTCCTAATGATAGCTTTTTATCATCAGATCAAACATCAAACTTAGAAGGTACAATTTGCATTTTAATCTAGAATTTAATGCAAGACAACTTAAGAATTAGACTCTCTTTGAACATATACAAAAACACAATGAAACAAGTTATGGGTCTTATAGCTCAACTGATATTTTTCAATAAAGATATTTAAGATTTAAATCTTTTCTTTCCCAACTATTGAATTATCCAATAAAAAAAAAAAAGATACAATAAGACAATGTCATCAAATGGTACATCATGACTATTCTATATCATAATACAATAAATATATGACACTCGATACATCAAGATTTTAATATATAATAATATTATACCATAGTTAATGTAATCCCCAAAGGCTGGTCTAATGGTTACTAATGTCTCATCATAAGATTCATAATTTCCTAAGTTCAGTACTCTTAAAGTCAACATCTTGGACCACGCCAATAAAATCATTTTTGTAATTACTTGGTATGCGTGCAACATTGAGTACTATACTCACATGGTTGAATGGTTAGGTGCTAAAAAATTTTTAGACACCTATGTTAGCCCAAAAATGTATATCTACTATAGTTAATGACCTTTGGGTCAATTGCGTTTTCTAATGTTATTTGTTTTTTTAAGAGAGTTTCAACTTATGACGTCCATTTCTGATGATAGCTTTTTATTATCAGACCAAGATATCAATCAGTTTTTGGTGTAGGCGGAGATTGAACCCTAGATCTCTTATACAACCATCAGAAACTTTATCAGTTGAGCTAACTGGAACCCACCGTTTTTTAGTGTTTTAAATGTAAACGTTAATAGTTGGAAACCCTCTTCTATTTAAAATGCATATAACAAAAAATTACTCCACTATAAAATATAATATTTACACTATGAAAGATTATAATGAATTTACAAGTGTTTAGGATAAAAAAGTTATGTACAATACAATAATGATTATTAACTAATGTTATTCTATAATATATTGTGATTTAGACCAATGCTGGCTTGATATAATTTGAGGTCTAAAGTGATAATTTTAAAATGAGATTTTTTTTAATATTTAAATATTGATCAAAGTATATATATTTAATTTTATGTATCATAATTTCTTTAAAATCTATATCTCTAACTTTTTTAGATGCGAAATTAATAATGAAGTTTTTGTATTCAAGTTTTATTGAAATCTTATTTTCAATTGATAATATTGTCCCATCACTTAATCTTTCTTGTTTCATAATCAATCTTAAATAGGATTTTATTAGTTTTTATTTTAAATGTTATTTGTATAAGCAGCTATAGCAAGTGTTGTTAGTAAACTTTTTTTAATGATCTATTCATGCATTTTGAAAAGAATTAATAATATATTTATATAAGTTAATTTGTCAATTGGAGTATTTTTTTTCTTTGTACTTCTTTTAAAATTTTAGTTTTGAAAAAAAAAAAAAACCTAAATTTGTTGTTATGTTCTGTTCATCATTAGTAATAAATTTCAAGAGATCGCTTTTGAGATTATTAACTCTTCCATTTTATTTATTTAAAAATGAATTAATTCTTCTATCAATTATTTCTAGTAAAATTTAATAATTAAAAAAAAATCACAACTAAAAGAATACCATTTACAATATAAATTATAATATAAAGCTTAAAATAATAGAACTTGATTTGTCTAATGCACTATTGCAGTTTTACTTATTATTTATCAAGATAATCATTCAATAACCTTAATCTTCACAAGTGAAGAAGGATTCACTTAAAATCAAATTAATATTAGACTTTTTCGTAGCAACTATATACAAAGAGACATGTTTAGGTTTTAGTATGGGAATGAACATTTCTAAATAAAGATTAGGGGTAAAATTACCTATCAATTACTTTTGTCAAACCTTATAATAGTGGCCATTTTGTGCACTATATATATGACCTTAACAGGTGACTCTTGAGATTAACTTTAATAGTAAAAGAGATAAAGTGGGTTTGGTGGTAACTGGCTGTCAAAAAATGTTTAGAGAGAAAAAATGATGGTGCACAAATTTTTCCATATTTTAATTAGACATAAATCACATTTCCAAACAAAAATGTGAGTGGGTATGTGATATATTTAATTTAGAATAAAATAAAAACATGTTGTATATAAGGCCAAAGATTATGGGGGGCCTAATTGGATAAGAGATTTATTGTTTTTAGCATATGCAAGATGTAAATTTAGGTTATTCATTTGAAAAGAAGAGGCTTTACTAATTGAACTAATTAGATTCATAGCTCATCTCTTTAATAAATAAAAAAAGAATTATATCTGATTTTTTATAAATTTAATAGTTACAATAATAAGGAAGTCATCTCTTTTATTGAACGAAGAAAGAAGTCATCTCTTACCATAATAAGTACAAGGTTTTTGGTTCTCCAAGTGAACAAGCATAAGTAAAGCCACTTATTTTTGTATTTTGGACTTATATAAATTAAGGAAAGAGTTGGTGGTGGGAAAGTAGAGTAGTGAGTGAGAATAAAAAAATTAATTGTCTACCTATATGGGTATGGTTCTTAAATAGAGCAAGGCTTGGGTTATTAATATCTAAAAGATTTTTTTTTTTTTTGGTAAACTTATCTAAAAGTTCTCTTTATAAGGTAATTATTGGGTACTCCAAAAATACCATAAATGCGGACTCCTCCCTCTTACATAACTGTGGGTTCTATTAAATAAATTTATGGTGAGACCCACAATTTATGTGAGAGGAGGAGTACGCATTTATGGTACTTTTGGAATATTCAATAATTTTCCCTTTTTATAGTTTATACTATTATAAGAGGGAAGATTGGAGGACAAAAGAGATGATTAAAATAAGACAAAAAAAATTAATTGTCCAACCATGTTGAGGATGTAGGGGTTTTGTATTGATAATTTATATATAGAGAGGATGTAGGGTTGTTTTCATTACATTAATATATAAGTTCTCTCATCCTTTGTTAAGATTAGAGAAGACAAGAGCTAAAATCTAATAAGTTCTCTTATCCAATGTTTAAATTTGAGAAGACAAGAGCTAAAGGATTAAGGATAGAGGTATTCCTTCTCAAGAAATTTTAGAATTCATGACAAAGCTAAAGGTTTTGTGCTTGAGAAAACTTCATTTGTTGACCAAGAAAACATCAATGAGTGCAAGCGAGAACGTCAGAAAAGGCAAAGCAATAATATAGATTGAAAAGTTTGGTCTCAATAGTAATCGATTAGTCATGAGGACTTTATGTTATAGGTGTTGGTTTTTTTTTTTGGTTCGGAGGTGTTTGTTGAGTGTCCAATAATACCTCCAAAAATTATCCTCTAGTCATGAGATTTTCAAGTGTTAGAAAAGCAATAATTTTCCAAAAGCAGAAAAAAATAAAGATATTACATAGCCATCTGACTATCGTGCCACAATTTGTTGAAAAAATAAATATTTTGGATTTGTTTGGGATCTACTTATTTTGTTAAAATTAAAAACTTTTTGTTAAAAATATTATAAATAAAAGTAAAAGTTAACTGAAATAGTACTATGAGACCAATAAAAAGTATCAAAAAGTGCAGTTTGACCCATAAATAGTAGCAAAAATACATTGAATAATAAAATAAGTTAGCAAAAATAATTTTTGCCAAAAAAACACTTTGTATATATATATATATATATACATACACATAACTACTGTGATAATAAATGCACATAGTAAATATCAACAACATAATTATAATTATTAATTTATAAAGTTTATGCAATACAATTATGGTGTAAAATTCGTAGTCTCTCCCAAGTCATTCTTTATACAATAAAATAAAATTATGGCGTAAAATTTGTAGTATCTCTCAAAAAATTATATCAGCAATGGTCTTTATTTATGATTGGAGAAAAGTGATTTTCTGTGTAGTTTTGAGATATTCATCAAAAAGGAGGTGGAAAAAAAAGTCTATTGACCTTTTGAAGGAGAGCCTTTTGCATTTCATATTCTGTGGTCCGCAACACACGATGGCAACTGTACAGTAATTCACAGAAACAGACACCCCCTTCAAAACTCACAAGTGCATCTCTCTCTCTCTCTCTCTCTCTCTCATATACAAAGCCAAAGGAGAATAAGTAATAAGTTGTAGAAGTGGGAAGAAAAGAGCCAGGGTAAGAAGAGGAGTTTCAGTGTTCATTAGAGGTAGTTGAAAAGAAAGAGTGTACTTCTGTGTGTATTGTTTGATATCTTGCTTTACCATCTGCATGCTGATTACCAATATTTTTATGATTATTGTTACATAGATTTACGGTGCATTTTCTGTTGATTTTTTTCCTGTTATGCGCATGCATGGATTTGACTTGGAGCAGATTATCTTCTTTGTTTTTCTAGTTTCATTCTAAGACATCCCAAGTTTTCTTTTTTAACTGCTCTTTAATTTGTCTTAATTTTTTTAAAAAAATTTATGGTTGAGTTTTTCTTGTCCGTTCCTCTGTATTTTGTGGAGAGTTTACATGGGTTTTTTATTGTCTGTTTCTTGTTCTGCACAAATGGCACTAGCTTATAAGATCTTTACACTTTGAACAAAATCTTTCCCAACTTCTTGTTATCTTACATTTTACAAACTTGTGTCAGGATTTTGATTAGTTTCTCATATGGGTTTTTTTTTTTTTTTTTTGTTGTAGTACCTTTCTTGCAAGTAAGTTGGAAATTATTGAATGATCTAATAGTTTCAGTGTTGCACGATGCATAATCAAAACTTGTTCTTGCACTATAGTTTAAAGAAGATTTTTGTGTTCAAAATAGCCTTTTCATGACTAAATCTTTAGAGATAAGTAAATATATTGGTGTTTCATAGGTCATTATTGTGTAAACATGCTCAACTTGCATGTGATATGATAACCTCAATGTGTTTACTTTTTCTTTCAATCATCAAAAAAAAGTGTTTTACTTCTTTTTTTTTTTTGTTTCTTTCTCACTTCTTTTTGTTTGTTTACTTTTAGAAGTACTTTTTTATAATAGAAAAAGTTTGGATTAACAGTATAGATTATTAGATCAAACAAAGATAATTCTAATGTGTAATTCTTGGGGGTCATGCAGACCTGTTTAAATGTTGGTAAGCAGTGATCTGCAAGATTTGTTGGGGGCCTGAGAAACGATGCCAAACCAGCTATGGTTTGCTCTGCTAATGATTTACAGGAGTGGAAAGACTTTCCTAAGGGACTCAGGGTGCTTCTTGTTGATGGAGACAGCAATTCAGCTGAAGAGATAAGATCAAAGCTTGAGGCAATGGATTATATTGGTTAGAGATTTTGAATTCCCCTATTTGTTCTTAGCTTTTTCCATATAATTCTCTTTCCCAAACTAGAAATCTTGGTGTGCATCTTTTCTTACTTCACTTTATATTCCATGAACGCATTGGTCCCCCACCCCTAATCTGTGCCTTCAAAAGGCATCTTTTAGCGCCCCAATTCTTTACATCTTCGGGATTTCTGTTCTATGTATAAATGTGGTTTTGGATATTAGTTTTATTGAGCAAAGAAGACATTTTGACTGTATAGTGTTAGAGATCAATCAACTTTTCACACAGCATGTTTTTAAATGATAAACAAAAGAGACAAAAATTATTAATACATTAGAACTTTTGTACTATTTGTTAGTTGCATGTGGTACAATGGTGAAATTAATGCGTTGTTATCTTTGGCAATTTCTTGTTAGCCTTTTCAACATGTTTCTTTTGGTTTCTCTAATCTATTGCTATCATAGTTTCTTTTGGTAAAACTTGAATTTGAAGAATAAGTGATTTAAAAGTATTGTGTTAAGATACTTTAAGCAACTCCTCTTCATTTTGTTTTTCTTTTCTATTTCATTAGTAACTCATTTTATCCTTCACTTTTTTATTGGATATTAGTAAAGTTCTTGTGTTTAATTTTTTTACCTATCTTCACTCATCTGTCACTTTTTGTGTTCTTGTTAACATATATGTGACAACCCTTCCGTGTCTGTTACAGTTTCTACATTCTGCAATGAGAATGAAGCTTTGTCAGCAATTTTAAACAAGCCTGTAAGCTTTCATGTTGCTATTGTGGAGGTAATAACCTTTTTGAAACGGAAATTCATAGAAGTCTTTCATTATTTCTTTAAAATCTTCAAAATGACATGCATATATGGAAAATAATGAGTTATTTACCATACGTTGTAAATATCCCAGATCAAGAAAAATGATTCCCTCTATTTCCTTCTAAAAATTCATATTCCAGAAAATGCATCCATAAGTAAACATGCTTCATTCATCTCATCTTGTCTCTAACATCATCGTAATGCACACTTCATCTATCTGCATTAAGGTAATTGCTTCCTTGATATGTTTAGCATTGAGATAAATGAGCCTTTGTGCTATGTTGCACTCTTACTACACATGTATGTATCTTTTAAAAGCACATGTGGTCACAGGTGGGAACAAGCGACAGCCATGGGAGTTTCAAATTTCTCGAAACTGCTAAGGACTTGCCAACCATTAGTAAGTTCAGAAATTAGTCCCAACTGGTCTATATTCAATATAAAGGTTTCTTTTTATGTTATCTTTCTAGTCAATTTTTTTAACTTTGTTTCAGTTCTTATACTTATGTCGTTTACCTCTATCTCTGTTTTATCCTTTACCTTTCTCTTTTTATAATATTTGTTTTTGAACCTTTTCAAAATTTTGTTTCACAAGAAACCAGATTACTAGTTTACCATCGATGTCAGTGTAAAGTAGAGTAAGGGAAAAAGTTATGGAAGGACTCTTCTTTCCAACGTCATGTACAATTTCTTATGTAAAGCAATATGATCTTCTTGTTGCAGTGACTTCAAACATTCATTGCCTGAGCACCATGATGAAGTGCATAGCGGTAAGGTCTTAAGTGCAAATTTGCAATAAATAATCGTGCACATCTAATCGTACAATCTTTTAAATGGATTTTCTTTTGTAATATTTTGTTTTTTGGTCCTTTATAATCATAGACCAATATTTGAACTTCTCAGTTTAAATTCCAATGCTTCAATAAAATGATCTTTAACTTTTGGTTATTTCTATTTGAACTTTACTGGGAGTTTGATGCTAAACTCATATGTCATGACAACCTGGAGTGCATTTCCAATCCATCATAAATGTTAATATGTCTATGTTATTATAATTTTTCAGCTAGGTGCAGTTGAGTTCTTGCGGAAGCCACTTTCTGAGGAGAAACTCAGGAATATTTGGCAGCATGTGGTTCACAAGGTCTGTCTGAATTTTTGGAAGCATTGTGTTTGGACTTACTATTAGATATATAGTACAATTATTGAGAGCAGAAAAATTATTATGTTGTAAATACTGTGCAGGCATTCAATGCTGGGGGTAGCAACCTCTCTGAATCACTAAAGCCTGTCAAAGAGTCTGTAGTGTCCATGCTGCAGCTACAAGTGGAAAATGGAGAACCTGAGAATAGAATATCAATGGAAACTGAAAATGAGTCCCTTGTTCATGAAAATGACAAGGAGCACTCAGCAGGAAGTGATAAGTACCCAGCTCCTTCGACCCCACAATTGAAACAGGGAACACGGTTACTGGATGATGGGGATTGCCAAGATCAAACTAACTGCTCAACAGAAAAAGAGATCGGTGAGCAAGATGGGGAATCTAAATCTGTCGAAACTACTTGTGGTGATTCAATTTGTGTAGGCACTCTTCAGGAGGACAAACTTCAAATACCAGAAAAGAATCTGGTCAAAGAGGAAGAGGAGTCTGCTGATGGTTTTAAAAGTGAGAGAAAGGTGTCTCATCACCTACATAATATAGATAGTCTCAGCAACAAAGGAGATGATTGTGCTGAAAAACCAATTAAACCATCTCAACCTCATAATTCATGTGGGGCTAGATCTAATCGGAAGAAGATGAAGGTAATCTAATTTATGAAAGTCATAGCAACTTTTTGAAGAACTCCCCGATATTGCCCGATGTTTAGAGTACATACACTAATTTGTCCCACATGATCCAATAATTTGAGAATACGTAGGTGCTCATAACCACAATAACTTCCTAAACAACTAAAATTCACTTAAAAGTTCTAAAAAATTGTCCAAGTACTTGGTTTTATGATAGGCATACGAAGTCATCCATGTAACAAGCCAATGAGTGATTGCCATGTGCGAGCTTGTTACATGGGGACTTGAAATGCCTGTCACAAGATAAACTTTCTTGTTATGAAGGCCTTAGAGTAAGTTCTTTTACTTTACATTTGAAACTTATGGTTTTGGTATTACAGTTTTCAACTGCATGTGATGCCGTGGTCAATTCACATCTTCTTGAAGGAATGTTAATTTTTTTTTAAAAATGGGAGCATGTTTGAAGTCTAAACAAGTCAACCATAGATCACTGATCCATAATCCATTAAATAACTAAAACTCTGAGTAAATAACAACACAATTCTCAAAGTTTTGAGAAAATTCGATGTCTAAGGAGAGTCTTTTTCACCAGTATATGTAATTTTGTACCATTGTGATTATACTTAGAGGTTTCATATCAATAGCATACCCCTTTTTGTTTTGTTTTTCTTCTTTCGGTCATATCTTCATGATCAGTTATATAGGTACTACTGTAGTAAAAAATATTCACTAATTTAAATTTGTGTTAGGTTAGCATTTGGACATGGTAACCATCAGATTATATTTTGATATATATTTTTTGTTTTGGTTTCAGGTAGACTGGACACAAGAACTGCACAAGAAGTTTGTGCATGCAGTGGAGCAACTAGGTGTTGATCATGCCATTCCTTCTCGGATACTAGAGCTCATGAAAGTGGAAGGTTTAACAAGGCATAATGTAGCAAGCCATCTCCAGGTTGGTATTCTGTATTGCTATTACCACCCAATCAGGTTCTGTTTCAATATGATTTTCATTTTCTTGATGAAAGACCCGAACATAATTTGCTAACCTTTCCAGATATTGTATCTAAAACTTGTTCCATGGTAAACCTTTTTTCACATCATGCCATCTTTTAGACATTAATTTAATACTGAGATTCATATTGACATGACAATGAATGAATGTGATTGGAAAATACTAAAGCTATTACCATTATTACTATAAAATGCATACAAATTGACATGACATTCATATTGACATGACAATGAGTTTGATTGCTACCATTTCAACAATTGGTCAAGTTTATGTAGTAAAATATGCAGTGTTGGTATCCCTAACATATTACTTCATAATTTTTACCCTGCATGACATGTTTTCACATTATTGTTAGTGATCAAATCGCCTCTCTTGGCTAATCAGATGAATTAAGTATTTGTTGCAAAACAGAAATATCAAATGCATTAATCAAATGAATAACCATTTGTTCTCAAACAGAAATACCGAATGCACAGAAGACATATCTTGCCCAAGGAACAAGAACGGAGATGGCCGCGTACAAGAGATCTAATGCAGAGAAATTATTATCAACAGAGACCAGTCATGGCTTACCCTCCCTATCACTCTAATCACACCCTCTCCACAGCTCCGATTTATCCCGTATGGGGACAACCTGGCAGTCAACAAGCTGGAGCCCAATTGTGGGGTCAACCTGGCTATCCTGCATGGCAACCAACAAATAATTGGCATTGGAACCCTTATCCAGGGGTAATGCATGTTTTTTTGACATGACTATATGTTGTATTATTTTCTCAACAGTGAACATGCACAACTGCAAAACCCTTGAATTTTAGTTTTGACTAGGTGGTTGTATTATTATTGCGTGTTTGATAATGTGGGATATTTTGATGTTTCAGATGCCTGCTGATCATGCTTGGGGCTGCCCTGTTGTGCCACCTACACATCACCCTTATACCTCCTACCCTCAAGTGAGTGTGCTGATGAAGAGCTTTTGATCTTGTTCATGCATTCCTCAAATGTGTCATATATCCAACTATGGTTATGAAGATACATGCCTTTATATGATCTCATAAATTGCCAAAAGCCTAATAGTTCAGTGGCATAGATCTCCTATGTTAGAACTAAGGTTCAAATTTTCTTTACCAATTATTGTAACTATCGAATTATCAGGAAAAATAAATCGTTTCTTATATCTTGATTCTCATTTCCCTTAATGCAGAATGCTGCAGAATTTTATCATGCTGGTGCAGTTGATAATAGTTGTGGCATGCCACCTGTTGACCATCATCCGGTAATTATTAACACACTTCCTTTTCTTGCCCATTTTTATAAATTTTGAGGTTGATGCATATATTTTTACTACAAACGTGGGTACTGAGTCATAATTTCCAAGAAATTGGAATTGGAATTCGGTTTAGTTTGCAAGTTATGAAAAATAACGTACCTAATTCTAATTTTAATTTTAAAAAAAAAAAAAAAAAAAAAAATTTATGTTATATCTTGGTGTATACTTTGTACAAACTGTACAATCCTTCTCCTCTAAATAAAAATGACTTTTATAAAAAAATAATGGTTAAAAAGGTATGAGATGGAAGCTATATTATATTTTGTACCAAGATGGTTCAGTACCATGAACATTAAATATTAGCTCCCCATGTTGTGACCCGCAAGATGTTAACACGAAAGTGTGATAAAATCAAATGTGAAAAATGCCCTTATATTTACATTAAATTATTGCTTTGCAAGCAGGAAGAGGAGGTAATTGACAAGGTTGTGAAAGAGGCAATTGGCAAGCCATGGCTACCCTTACCCTTGGGGCTCAAGCCTCCTTCCACTGATAGTGTACTAGCTGAGCTCTGCAAGCAAGGCATCTCCACCATCCCCCCTAACATCAACAGCTCAAAACCCAGATGACGTGGCAACACGTCACCGAGTCCCACTTAGAGTTATTATGTCATGTTGTTTCAATGCAATCCTTAACCTATTAATCTTCCCTCTCTTCAAATTTTACAATTGTGGATGGTCAATTTCAATTTACAAACCTACTAATAATTTTTTATCATACGCTTACAGTTGTATAAGTCAGTAAGTCGGGAAATTGGGTCGCAAGTGTATTCGTAGTACCAAATTTTGACAGGTGTCAAAGGTCCTGATTGGTCTGGTCTGAGCTGAGCACCATCTGATTCTGATCTCCAGTTGTTCCCCGGTTCCCTCCACCAAACACCCCAACAAAAACACCGCACGCGCCCTTGCTGCGCGTGGGAGATGCGCCTAAGAGCTAACGTAAGGTGGTACGTAGACACAAGAAGAAAAGGACATTGATCGTATCCATCGCCACAGCATTAAAATCAGAGTGGGCAGCCTTTTAATTTTGGACGGTCCAGAACCGGCCACGTATGTATGTGAAAAATCTGTGGTTGTAAATAAACAATAGTTGCTGACAAGAGCTGTCGTGGTTGCTGTTGTTGAATGTGGTGGGACCCGTGTGAATTAATCTGATCTGATCTGATCTAACGTGCAGACTGCAGGGTGAGTGTTGGACGGTGATTGATCACGAGTGTCCTTTTTCATTGTGGGGTCCACTCTATCTAATAATGCTAGGACCAATGGGGTAGGGACTCTTGTGAATAAAAAAGTTTGACTTTTTTTTATTTTATTTTTTTGTTGAGAGATGAGTGGAATGCTGGCTTGTTTCTGTCTCCTCAAGAAATGATGACATATGATATGACAAATGCAGGCCATTTCTTGTAGATGTTTTGTTTTGTGCTGGTGTTGGGTTGTGTCGGTGCTATGCCTAGGAACACTATTTTCACAATTTTATTTTGTGTGATGATAATTGATAAGCATATTCCTATCAAATAAAAAAAAAAAATGATAAGCATATTACAAAATGAGTAATACTGTATTAAATGTCTCAACAAATTGATTAGTCATCAAATTATAATGAAGTAATTAATCATTCATTAATTAATTTTTTTTTGTAATCCACTAAAAAGTAAAAACATTTATTCTCATATTAACCATTAAACATTCTATGATAAAATTTTTTGTATAACTTTAGGATTTTCCTTTTATTTTTATGTTTGTCTATCAATCGCTGCTAATATTTTTGTTATGCTTTTGTTCATCTGTGCCTAAAGGATATAAATGTGTATTATTATTATTATTATTATTTTGAGAAGAGGATATAAATGTGTATTAAATGTTTTATCAAATACTCATAGTATTTTATATACTTTTAAAATAATAAAGTTAAATTGTCACATATATCAAGAAAAACATAAAGAACCTGTTTGGTAAAGTAGTTAAACAACACATTTTTAGTTTTTAAACAATATTATACATATTTTTATATATTTTTTCATCCACATTTATTTCAAAAAAATACAAACAATATTACTCAAACTCTTCTACCAAACATACCCAAATAATCCCAATATATTTGAGCATGTAAAAAATAATTAATAAAAAAAAATAAAAATAAAAACCACCACGGTCCTTGTGGGAATCTCCAAATGCTGAGTTAGTATTTATATTGGATTAGGCCCTTTTTTTTCTTTTTTCTCTTTTACATTTTAGTCATGTTCACTGTTATAGCCATAATTACCCATGATGAGAGGTATAACTGCATTCATCTTGTACTAGATCTCAAATTCCTTTCATTACGGGCGAGACTTTACGCATGTAACTACATATTATGAAAAGTTGGTAAGATTTTTTTCTCGTACACATCAATTCCTTTCATATTGTTCTCTTGCTTTTTTCTTTTTTTTTTCAATGAAAAGTAAGATTTTTCATTCCTTGATTCAATATTACGATTCAGTAGTCTGATTTAGGACATCTAGCATGAGAATATAAGACAAAATGCTCTGAATTTCTTTCTTGACAATGTCCCCAACAATGAGACAATACCTTCGGATAAATACAGCACGTCAGCACGAATCCCATTTAGACTAGGAGCCTAAAAGGCATAGGTCCCAAAAACTTTCACTGTTTTCTCATAATAACGTGTTGCATTAAGCATTTGGTTTTCCTCTGTTAATTTGTAACATCACTCAGTAGAAAGATCCTGCAGATTGATGTTTGTAACATGCTCTGAGGAATAAAGCTCACAAAACCTACCCCGAATGAGCTTAACATCATCTCTATCAACCCATTTCCCAATTGATAAGCTTTTTAGTCTTACAATTTTATTCCTTCATCTCTAATTCAAGAATGTCAATGATAGTAGGTGGTGAAGGATAGAGGTATTTTCAATAGTATGCTATACCAAGAGGTTTAAAAGAAACTGAATAGGAGCAATAACTTAGCTAATTTCTTTTTATTACCATTGGGTTACAAAAAGTCTAAGACCACACACTTGTCACTTAATCACAACTTAAACATGTGACAATCGATAATTTGATTAGTTTTCACTATGTACCAGTAATGGATCCATGTGTAAGTGATGTAATCCAATAACAAGTTGACACTTACACAAACTGTGGCAAAGTATATGGTCAAGTGCAAGGTCCTAGAAGATGAGAAGAACTAATCAGGCTAACCTTCTTTTCTTTAGCAAGATGTTTCCTATTCCAATTGGCAGTGAGTGAGACAAGAAAAAGTTTATTAGGTCTGGGGGACAAAGCCTTTAAAAGTTACATTAGCCCAACAACGTTTGGGCCTTTCTTGAATTAATTTGTAAAGTACCACTAGGATTGATCCATGTGAATTTAGGGCCACAGAATTCTAGGTCCAACACACCACAAACATTCAACCCTAGGTCCATTGCCTATCTCTAAACTTTTCATTTTTTGAAAGAATCTCATTTAAAATCTCCCACAATGACCCATAGCAAGTTATGCAACTAAGCCACTGTTTTCAAAATTTTCCAAATAAGCATTGTTCCTTAAACCTGGGACTAGCATAAACTGTAGTAAAATTCCATGAAAAATTTAGAGCTTGCACCACAAACATTTCATAAAAAATGTTGGGGTTTAATTAATCGGTGCATTTAGGACATTTTTCATGAAATCATTTTAAGAAAGTTTTAATACTATTTTTATGAAAAATATAAAAAGTTGTCAAAAAATCAATTATTTTTTTCTTTTCTCATAAAAAATTTCTAAAATGATTTCTTAAACCAATGTTCGCATCTGTTAACTTTTCCCAAAAATGTTTTAATAATCCCTTATTTAAAACAATGACATCATAAAATATTGAGTTATGTCACATAATTCTAATGAACTTAGCTACCTTGAAAATTGGAGTTGCAAGCCATTCAAAGTGGAGAAAGTAAGTGAAAGCAAATTATTAGTCTCATTTAACTCAATCCTTACTAGAGTGAGCATAGTGACATATTGATTTTTAAGTGGTACCAGGGATCAGGGATGAGTGCAGGGATGGAGTCAAAACTTTGAGTTAGGGCTTTATTGTTGTTTGTGTGCGGCAGTTTGAACTTCTGACTTTGCTACTACTTAGGCTTAGCTATTGAGGTTTTTTTTTTTTTTTTTTTTTTTTTGGGTGTGTATAGGTAAGAGCAAAATTATTTTTATTTAGAATTTTTTAAAGGGCAGGATTATTTATTTTGAATAAAATTGGTTAGTTGAGCTTTTTTTTTAATTTATTTATTTATTTTACTATTGGTAATTTTTATTATTGAGCTATTTTTTTAGTTTTATAAGTTTTTTATAAATTATTGATATGATAAGTGATTACTGGCAAGTAAAAAAATAATATGAGTGGTGGGCCCATTATGTAAACCAATAAGAATTTACAACAAAACATTTTATAAAAAGGTTGTAAAAAAGTTTGTAAGTATAACATTAGGCTTAAAAGAATCAATGGTATTGTTTAAAGGAAATAAAATGTAATTTGATAGAACAAAATTACTAAAATTAGTACACATATATATAATAATATTTTGTTTAAAAAAATTTGGGGGGCGATTGCCTCCTCTAGTCCAATGATACCTCCATCCCTAGATGAGTGGCTTAATTTTACATAGCGATTGGTTCAAGAAATTTAAAGTACTCTCACATCTAGATTTCCAAGAATGTAATATGGGGATTGCACCTAAAGATCTTTATTTTCTTCCAAGCTAAATCCAGGTACTTCCGGTTAAGGCAAATACATCGTGAGCAACATATTTTGATATGGAACAATTACCATGTATCTTTTTGGGATTATCCTTATTTTATATAAATGATATAGGGAAATTTTGCAAATTTGTATGAAATTATAGTAGGGTAAAATATTATTTTGGTCTCTAAACTTTATCAAATATTTGTTTTTCATCCCTAAACTTTAAAAAGTTTATTTTTCGTCCCTAAACTATTGAAAAATTCGCCTTTCATCCCTAAATTATTGAAAATTTTTTATTTATGTCCTTAAACTTTACTAAAAATTTGTTTTTCATCTCTAAACTATTGAAAAAATAATAATTCTTTTTTCATCCCTTTTTTTTTTTTTTTTTTGTCTCTAAACAATTGAAAAAATTCTTTACAAAGATTAGAGATGAAAAAATAACTTTATAAAGTTTAAAGACGAAAAACAAACTTTTGTTAAAGTTTAGAGACCAAAATAGTATATTACCCAATATAGTATTTGTAAGGACACGATTCCTTTGCGGCCCACTAACATTTTTGGGCTCACGCAATAAAGGTCCCTCACAATATGATTTGTAGAGAGTGGGCTTGAAAAGTTAGCCGCTGGCCAAGTGGCGATGCCCGGTCATGGCTTTAGAGGAAGCTCTAAGGCGTCGTACCCCGTGGGATGGAGCTCCTTGGAGCTGATCCGAGGACCTTTTGAGATCTTATCCCGGTTACCCAACGACGGGATTTCTTCCGTGAAGTCCAGTCTGGTTGAGATGTTTCCCCACGTAGTCTTTCTTTTTTTCTTTGGGGCTGGCCCCTCTCGTGATTTACTTACTTCCTTATTTTATACTAGCTTGCATTCGCTATCCTTCGTCCACGTGTAGGGTCAGTTTTTACAAACACTGACATTTGTCCCATCAGTCCAATCCCGGAATTGTTGGGGATGGTTTGATAAAGCTGCAGAGTACGGCTCTGTCAGGCGCTGGGTCTTATCTGGAAGGGTAGTAAGGATAACCTCCCCAAGGTATCTTGGATCTCCTTACGAATTCGTCCCTATACCAGTTTCACCCCTTTGTTCTGGTGGGACTATGGATCTGCCGAGAACTACACTGTCCTCGGCTGCCTCCCAAAATTCTTTTGTGCTCTGCGTTGTAGAGCTTGGGCCACAGCTCTCCTCGGATTGGGCTTTCGGACTCTCTAAGGGCAAATGGGCCTGGTCCACGAATTGTTGGGCCCCACAGTATTATTTAGCTAAATATGGACCACTTTTAAAAAGTCAATATGTATGAAATGCATTTTATTCTAGATTAGTGTTACATTAATATTTATAGAGATTACATTCTATAAGGACGTGGTGTAAAACCCATGTTTTACCCGTCCAATCATAACATGCCACATCAGCTTATCACATATTTAAGAATAAACACAATCATACTATCAATTTTAATACCCATATATAAATTCAACCAAATTGGGAATTTATTGAGATGTTATTAGGTGTAGTAGGATGTATTGAATTTTAAGTAAAATACTAATGTGGTAATCACTTATTAGATGGTGTAAAACATGGGTTTTTCACCCTATCCTTATAGAATTTAATCTCATTTTTATATTATAACACTAAAATTATTGGGCTTAAACACAAAGTTTTCACTAAAGCTAAAGGCTGGGCAAGTAGCCTAGAAGCTGAGCTATAGGCAATGAGAGATAGTCTTGCCCTTTGTATACACCTTCTAATCCAAGCTGTCGAAATTGAAATTAATGCTAACTCTATTGTTAGTTTGTTGTCCAATAGAAAAGACAATTACGTTAAATTTTATGTTGAAAAAAATTCTATATAATTGTGAATAAATTTCAGCAAGCACAGCGGAAACACAATCATACAAGAACGTAAAGATTTACGTGCAAACTCTTTTTTCTTGAAAAAAAAAAAAAAATCATAGGACAAACTCCAAATAATTTCACTATATTAAATAAAGATTACAACACTTAGAGATACAAGTTTGAGTATAGAAAAAATCGATTTTTCTTTTCACTCACTGCTTTCTTCTTTACTGTGTTTCTTTCACAATTTTATCTTGCTCTCTATATTTTCTCTTCTCATTTGCTTGCTCTCACTCACGCAATTTTTCAAGATTGCACCAGCCTTCATACTTTGGGGCTTCTCTCTTTTTTCTCTTCTACACCAAATGGCCGAATGGCCTCTTTTATATTTCTTCATCTTTTTCTTTCTTCTCTATCTTCAACGTGTCTCACAAGCTTAACATAAGGCTATAAACAAACCAAGTTGTTCATGAGCAACTCGAGCTCGACTTGATAAAAAGCTCGTTTATGTTTGTTTGTTTATAAATAAGTCAAGAATGAGACTTAGTTTTAGGCTCGTTTGATAAACAAACCAAGCCCAAGCAAAAAAAATTGTTCGTGAACAAGCTCGTGAACAATAGGGCTTGATACAAAACATGCCAAGCTTAGACTCATTTATTATGACATTACACATATCTTAATAATAACATAGTTCAGATGAGACCACTTATCACTATCCATTAATTTTTCGTCTTTCATCTAATTTTTTTTTAACACTCCCTCTAATCTGACCATGGAACACTTTTAGACTTAAGTTACATTTTTTTTTTAATTACTCAAGCTATAGATGATGAATGATGAATGAATGAATTTAATTATGTAAAGTTGTAATTTGAACAATTTCTAATCACTAGTGGAATTAGAAGCATGATAAAATGAGTATATTATTTTCTTTTCTTTTCTTTTTGGTTTACTTGATTTTTGGTTATATAAGCATTTGATAATGCAATTTTTTTGAATCCTAAGCCAAAAAAACTTGACTTGAGCTCGAGTTTGAGCTTGATATTAAGCTTGAGTTTGGCTTGACTAATTATTCAAATCAAGCCAAGCCAAACTTAAGCTTTTTGGCATTCTCATCAGTTCAGGTTCAAACATTGTTTTTAGGCTTGTCTCAAGCTTAAGCCAAGTTTGAGCAATTGATTTTTATAAACAAGCCAAACTCAAACACGCACTACTCGGCAAAGCTTAACTCGTTTGTAGCTCTATCACATCTTCATTCATGTGGTTTGACTTTTGTACATCCCTTCATAAATGTTGCTAAACTTTTTGTACATAAAAGCTAACTTCATTTATTTCTTAATAAGCTTTTGTCACTAGCTCATTTAATGAGCTTTGACAAAATGTGTGGGCTGGACTTGTGGTTGTTCAGCCCCTAAAAATTTCACCAATTGTTGATGATTACAGAAATTTGTTGAACCAAATCCCTGTATGGAAGCTAAGCTATTGCTACAAGGAGGCAATCTTTTGTGCTGATGCTCTCACAAGAAAGGTAGTCCAAATGCAACAAAACTATCTTCTTTTGGACACTTTGTCTATGGAGTTGCACTAACTTTTGTTGTATGACCTTATATGAGTTGAAACGGTTTTTACATCGATACAACCTTAATATGGCTGCTATTTAGTTTTTCTATATATATTCCATTTGAAGGCATTAGGAAATTGCCTAAATGGTTATAAGAAAGAACGATCACTCTACTTTTGGAAGAATTGTGGAATTGTGATTATGTTATGTTGAATTGCATTATTTAATCAGTAATGCGAGGACCACAATAAAGCCAAAATTTTGCTACAACTTGCTACTTAGACAAGTTGTGACAAAAGTTGTGGTTTTAATTGTGATCCTAGCATTTTTGTTATTTATTGGGACTTCTATTAAGAGAGAAGAAGGGGCAGTCAAGAAGAAAGAAGACTTGAAGGAATGCATTAAAGATACAACAGTACAAAACAACACAGCTGAGACTAAAAGGTAGAAAGTATAGTTGAAAGTTAAAACGATGTCATAGCACTTAAGTTTTAAGACTCATCTGTTAGCACATGTAGTTAATGGCACGTATGAACTAATTTAAGTGGTTTACAGCTGTTAATTAGGCAGTTAGAGTTTTGGTAGTTAGTTACGATTCTTTCTTTTTTTCTCTTTTACTACTTCGTGTATATAAGGGAAAGGCACAATGTAAATTAACAATTGCTTCTCATTTTCCTATTTTCAATTCAGAGAAATTGGTTTTCTTCAAATATTTTCTAGAACACTTGCTACTTAGACAAGTTGTAACAAAAATTGTGGTATTAATTGTGATCCTAGCATTTTTGTTATTTGTTGGGACTTCTACTAAGAAAGAAAAAGGGGCAGTCAAGAAGAAAGAAGACTTGAAGGAATGCACTGAAGATACAACAGGACAAAACAACATAGCTGAGACTAAAAGGAAGAAAGTAAAGTTGAAAGTTAAAACGATATCGTAGCACTTAAGTTTTAAGACTCATATGTTAGCACGTGTAGTTAATGGCACGTATGAACTAATCTAAGTAGTTTACAGCTGTTAATTAGGCGGTTAGAGTTTTTGTAGTTAGTTAAGATTCTTTCTTTCTCTCTCTTTTACTGCTTTGTGTATATAAGGGAAAAGCACAATGTAAATTAACAATTGCTTCTCATTTTCCTATTTTCAATTCAGAGAAATTGGTTTTCTTCCAATATTTTCTAGAACAGTTTCTTAACATGATATTAGAGCTTCAATAGCTCATCCATGGCTTCCGCTACCAACACAACTTCAGAATCATATCTAATTCCTACCAATTCTTCTAATACTACAAATCAAAGACCTTCCAATCAAGCACTTCCAATGAAGGATGCAAATACCAATCCATCAAGCCCTTACTTCATTCCACCTACAAATGTTGTCTTTGTTTCTCAACCATTGATTGGTCCTAAAAACTATCTCAGTTGGTCAAGGGTTGTATTTCTGTCATTGAGTGGAAGGAACAAGTTTGGCTTCCTTGATGGTTTGATTTCCATGCCTGATTTCTCTCATCCTCTGTACAGTGCTTGGCACTGAGCAAACATTACCATTCTTTCATAATTGTTGAATTCCTTGAGCAAAGATCTTGCTACTAGTGCGATGTATATTCACACTGCGAAGGATTTGTGGATTGACATGCGTGATAGGTTTTCACAGCCTAATGTTCCAAGATTCTTTGAGGTTCAGAAAGAAATTTCAAAACTTTCACAAGGTTCACTCACCATAAGTTCTTACTTTACCAAATTCAAGATTTTGTGGGATGAACTTGTGCATTATCAATCTTTTTTTGCTTGCACTTGTACCTGTACTTGTGGTTCTCAACGAAATCAATTGAATGCTCAGCAAAAAGATCAAGTTTTTCTTTTTCTCAAGGGACTCAATGACAGTTATTCTACTGTCAGTAGTCAGATTTTGATCACTGGGCCTTTACTTGCACTCAATAAGGCCTATTCTTTGATTTTGCAAGAAGAAAAACGTAGGCAGATTGGTCAAGCTGACTTCGTCATTGAACCAATAGCTTTATATGCTAATAATTCCAATCCTAAAGGATTTCAAGGTCATCAAGGTTGGAATCAAGGGGGAACTCATGGAGGTCAAGGTGTAAAAGGTGGTAATTCTAAGAAGGAGAGGCCTATCTGTACATACTGTGGAATTGTGGTCATGTAGCTGATAAATGCTACAAATTGCATGGTTATCCTCTAGGATATAAGCACAAAGGGAAGGCTTCTGCCCATTAGGTGTCTAACAATGGAAATCTGGGCAATTTCTTTTCCAATAATGGTAATTTTGGGAATTTTGCTTCTCCACCCATACTGGGGTTTACTAATCAGTCTAAGATAATGCATTGCTCACCACAACCTCTAGGAGCACAATCTTAATTGAACTTGTCACAATCATAGTTCAATGCTCCTCAGTGCCCTATTACTCAGAATCAATGTGTGTAGCTACTTTCCTTCCTTGCCTTTCAATCGTTCACGGAAGCTGCCACATCTCAGCCCACATCTACACATCAGGCTGCCTTAGTCCTATCTCCTTTGTCTAATGCAACTGCTACTACTAGCACTAGTTCAACCATGCCTCACTTTTGCCAATTTTTCAGGTAATCCTTTTTGGTTGCCTCCTAACCTTTCTCATTCCATTTTTTTTCCTATATCATAGGTTGACATTAATGCAACAGGCCATATGATCCATTCAGTTTCTTGCCTAACCACAATTGCATCCACCATTAATACCTTTGTCTATTTACCCAATGGAGAGAAGGCTTTGGTTACTCATATAGGAACAGTTCATATCTCAAGCAACCTTATACTCTATGGAGTTTTATGTGTTCCATCCTTTACATTTAATCTGATATTTGTCAGCTAACTCACTAAAATACCTTTTTTTTGTCTTGTGTTCCTTGTTTCCTTTTGCTTTATCTAGGACCTAGCCAATTGGAACATAATTGGACTGGGTAAAGCATCAAAAGACCTATATCTGCTCTAGCACAGAGTTCCACTTCCATCTATGCTTGCTGCTGCTTCCAAGGTTCCTGTCTCCATTCCTTCTGTTAGATTCACTAGTGTCAATGATGATTTATGGCATTTTTCATTTAGGGCATCCTTATTATGCCAAGTTGTCTTTGCTTAATAATCTTGTATCTATTTTACCAACTAATAAGACTGTATGTTGTGAAATTTGTCATTTTTCTAAACAAAAGAGACTATCATTTCCTACTAGTCAACATGTATCTCATTGTGTGTTTGATCTTGTACATTGTGATCTTTGTGGGCCTTTTTCAGGTCCCACTATTGAGGGTTACAAGTTCTTTCTTACCATTGTTGATGACTATTCTAGGTGCACTTGGGTTTATTTGCTTAAATCTAAGTCAGAAACGCCAACTTTTATTCAATAGTTTTCTATCACGATTGAAACTTAATTCAATGTCAAAATTAAGTGTATTAAGAGTGACAATGGCACATAATTTATCATGAAGGGTTTTTTCAAATCAAAAGGCATCTTGCATCAATTATCTTGTATTGATACTCCTCAACAAAATGCAATTGTTGAGAGAAAGTATCAACACATTTTAAATGTTGCAAGAGCATTAAGGTTCCATTCTTCTTTACCTTTAAAACTGTGGGGTGATTGCATTCTCACAGCAGTATATCTTAAAAATGGGTTACCCTCCAAGCATTTAAACAACAAAACTCCTTATGAAATACTTTTCAAACAACCTCCTTCATATGGCCATATTAGAATTTTTGGCTATTTGTGCTTTATTTCTACTCTTAGTCACAACAGACATAAATTTGCACCAAGAGCTCGAAAATGTGTTTTCCTAGGATATCCATATGGTATTGAAGGATACAAAGTTCTAGATTTGGATTCAAATTCTATTCATGTCTCTAGGGATGTAGTTTTCTATGAAACTATTTTTCCTTTTGCTTCTACCTCATCTTTTTCCCACTTCTCATTTGATTCTTCCATTGATGCTTATCATGATTCTTTTGTTTTTCCTCATTCAGTTCCTGATTACTCCTTTTTAGATTCCTCTTTTCAACAACCTTTTGTTTTTCCTTCTACTGATTCTGCAGACACTGTTTCTGTAGATCAGATTCCTACTTCTTCACTTTAATTTGATTTGTCACATCCTACTCCTGATCTTATTTTTGAGACTGACATTGTTTTTGTATCAGTTCCTAGGCCTAATTCTCCATTACACCTCAGAAAATCAACCTGACCACATAAGCCTCCTTCCTACCTACAAGATTATTCTTGTAAGTTTGTCACTTTAAAACCCTTGTCTGGTCAACCTTATGATATCTTTGCTTGCCTTACTTATTCTAATCTCAGTAAGAACTATAGGCGATTTATCCTGGTTGTCGATTCTGTTTCACTAGACCTTACTACCTTTCCTGAAGCAGTCCAATCTTTTGATTGGAGGGTTGCTATGGATAAGGAGATTGCAGCCCTTGAACTCACAAATACATGGACTTTAACCCCTCTTCCTCTAGGTAAAGTTCCTATTGGCTATAAATGAGTTTATAGAACCAAATATAGGTCTTATGGCTCCATTGAGAGACACAAGGCTCGTTTGGTAGCTAAGGGTTATACTCAGAGAGAGAGACTTGATTACACTGACACTTTCTCTCCTGTAGCTAAGTCAGTTTCTATCAGAATGGTCTTTTCTATAGCTATTGTGAAATGGTGGTTTCTTCATCAAATGGATGTCAATAATGCTTTTCTACATGGTGATTTGGATAAGGAGGTTTATATGAGTCTTCCACTTGGTTTTCACAGCAAGGGGGAGTGTGTTTCTCATTCAACTTCCTCATTCTACTCCTTTGGTTTGTAAGCTCCATAAGAGCCTTTATGGTTTAAAGCAAGCTTCAAGGCAATGGTTTGCCAAGTTTTCTTATACATTGTTGAATTTTGGTTTTGTCCAATCCAAGGCTGACTATTCTCTTTTTACCTACACTAAAGGATCCTTTTTCATTTTCTACTAGTCTATGTAGATGACATTTCGCTCACTAGTAATGATCTTGATTGTATTAGCGCTTTGAAGCTCCTACTTGATACTAAGTTTGGCTTGAAGGGTTCTTTGAACTATTTTCTAGATCTTAAGGTTGCCAGAAGTGAAAAGGGACCAGTTTGAATTAAAGAAAGTACTGCTTGGAGATTTTGTAAGATACAGGTTTTTCAGGGTCTAAACTAGTCAGAACACCAATGGAACAGAACTTGCATTTATCAAAGGATGTTGGTAAACTTCTACTAGATGCTAGTTAGTACAAGAAACTAATTGGAAGATTGTTATATCTGACTCTGACTAGACCTGATGTCACTTATGTAGTACATAGGTTAAGTCAGTTTCTAGCTAAACCAAGAGAGCCTCACATGTTGGCAGTCAATAGGATACTTCAGTACTTGAAGGGGACACTAGGCAGAGGTTTGTTCTTCTCTAGTAGCTAAAGTATGCAAGTTAAAGCCTTTTGTGATGCGGATTGGGCAGGCTGCCCAGATACCAGAAGATCTATTAAAGGCTATAGTGTGTTTTTTGGGCGATTCCCTAATCTTTTGGAGGTCCAAGAAGCAAAACACAGTCTCTAGGTCTTCAGCAGAAGCAGAATACAAGGCCACCACAACATGTGAAATTGTTTGGGTTCTTCAGTTGTTAAGAGACTTGAGAGTTGATCATCCAAGTAGTGCTCAATTGTTTTGTGATAATCAGGCTGTGTTACATATTGCAGCAAACCCAGTCTTCCACAAAAGGACAAAACATATAGAGGTTGATTGTCAGTTGGTGAGAGACAAGATAACAGAAGGGGTGATCAAAACATTCTATGTTTCAAGCCATTTTCAAACAACAGATATTTTTACAAAGGCATTGGGACTTCCAGTTTTTAGCAGGTTAACTACTTGTTTGGGGTTAATAGATATTTACTCACCAAAGCTTTAGACTACTGCTAATCAAGTCACTGAACTTATGATTCCTGACTTGAGGGGGAGTGTTGAGACTTCTGCTAAGAGAGAAGAAAGGGCAGTCAAGAAGAAAGAAGACTTGAAGGAATGCACTAAATATAAAACAGGGCAAAATGACACAGCTGAGACTAAAAGGAAGAAAGTAAAGTTGAAAGCTAAAACAATGTCGTAGCACTTAAGTTTTAAGACTTATCTGTTAGCACGTGTAGTTAATGGCACGTATGAACTAATCTAAGTGGTTTACAGCTGTTAATTAGGTGGTTAGAGTTTTGGTAGTTAGTTAAGATTCTTTATTTCTTTCTCTTTTACTGCTTTGTGTATGTAAGGGAAAGACACAATGTAAATTAACAACTGCTTCTCATTTTCCTATTTTCAATTCAGAGAAATTGGTTTTCTTCCAGTATTATCTAGAATACTTTCTTAACATTATTTGATTTGTTCTCTTGAAATTGTTGAATGGCATCATTTGGATTTTGATGGAAGTTGGACTCGTGTATTTGTCTCCCTTTGTATGTATAAGAGGCTGAGCTTAAGATGCCCTAGTAATAGTTAAAGGAAAAACCCACTAGCGAGGGACTGGTTTGGCTCCTCATCAAGAATCTAGGTCCAAAAAGTGTGGATTCCATTCTTAACGCAAAGCAGCTCAAATCCAAAAGGAACTCACATTGGTTATACATTGTAATTGCTTATAAATATCAATAAGAACTAAGATGATGATGGAGTGGTATTTATTTTTTTAAAATTGCTAACATATTTGTGTGTGACTTAATCGTAGAGAGCAATATCAATGATTAGTAGCTGTTGGTTGAACATATTTATTATGTTGTGCAATAGCCAATGGTAGCATATAACGTTAATAGCCCTTATATGGGAGAAAGTATACAATGTTTCGGTAATACCAACTTAGCATCTGTTTTGGTATTTCTTACCTAATAAATAAGTGACACTTGTTTCAAAAAACCATATCAGACTACTCCAATAAATTAATTACAATATTTTATACTATCAGGAAGATAAATTAATCATTTATTGGAGTAGTCTGATGTGGTTTTTTGAAACAAGTGTCACTTATTTATTGGGTAGGAAACTTAAACCTGAAACATGATATACTTTCTTCTTATATGGGCATGGACCCTATAAGTATAAGCATGAGATGTTATATGTAATTGTTACATAAGATACCACCTCAATTAAATTTTGTCAAGGATTATCCCCTTTTGATTGTTTAATCTTTTGGTTTTACATCAAAACTTACAAAAAATTTAAAAAAAAAAAAAAAAAAAGCATGTGTATGCCATACGTGCTATGAGCAAACTAGAATTGTAAAAGATGACCTGACAAAATTAGACACGGACCTAATAACCCACCTGGACCTGAAGGATAAAAGTGGGTATGGATAAGAATTTTTTGGACCAGTGAAAACATGGGTCAACTTGAACCTTTTTTTTTTTTTTTAAATGAGGGTCAACTTGAACCTGAACTTGCTAAACAGCAGGTTCAATCAAATCAACTCATGAATTAGATGGGTTCACCTATATTTTTAGGAAGAATAAAATATCAATTTTGTAAATTTGATATTTAGAAATTTGCAGAAGGAAAGAAATTTTATCTAAAAACAATAACAAGAAACTTTAATTACTTATTTATTTTATTTGTTTTCAAATGCTATGTCGAATTTATTTAGTCATGTATAAAACAAGAGAAAGTAACTTTTGCTTATATTTTAATATGAAAATTCACTGTAAGAAAAAAAAAGTTGTAAGCATTAAGATTTGTGCAATATGGTATTAGTGTTATTTATTTTCTATGAAATATTATTTTCTTTTTAAAATTCATGTTAAAGTTCTTTAAATTATTTGGGCTAAATAAAGTTTATCCTTCACAACTAATGCATAATCCTACCATAATCATATCTTTCTAGCTAAGTTTAAAATTCTAGTTATTATTCTGTTAACTTTATCTCACATTTTATATACTCCAACATGTGCACCCGAGGTTTATATTTGGCAATGATCCGTTTTTTCCTTTATATAAAATTATTAGACTAGTAAATTTTGGACTTAAAATTTAAGATTTTATTTATTATTTAAATTTTATTTTTAGTATTATCATTTTTTTTCTTATTTGTATTAAAAAGAAGATAAAAAATACTTGTCACGTTAGGGCAAGTATATTATAATTGTTTTTTTTTTTTAATAATTGTTGAATTATAACAAGTATATTATAATTGTTGAATTCTGACTCTTTGTGCCTAATAATTTATTTGACCGGCGGTTGATGACATTGAAAGACCGTTAGGGGGCCTATTTTCTCCCGCCAATTTTTGGATGCGGGACCTATTTCTTTTGTCAGCCAAGCATCAAATTATATATACAAATACTAATAATGATTGCTGTTTACGAATTAAACTTTAAACCACCCTCCAACAAAAGTTAAAACTTTAAACTATTTGAACTTTGCAATTTTACAATGTTTTGGGTAATACAATAAAGGAAGTAACATAATTTGACACTAGTGCACAACATCGAAAAAATGAGGATGTCCGTACGAATTGGTTTTGGTGCCGACGAAGTTTGACTTTTAAATTTTAAAAAAAAAAATTTTGAGAATGTTTCAAATAATTGATTTTGGTAAAGATTAGGTTTGGATCCGAGATTTTTTATTCGACAATAAAAAAACTTTTTATCAATTGAGATATTTAAAACTCACAAATTTTATAGTTATTAATTAATAAAATCTCACTACCTTTCAATAAAAATAAATAAATTATAGTATGAAACAATATATATTTTTTGAATCAAAGACTATAACTATTTTTTTTATTAGTTGTGTTTTCATTATAAATCAAAGTTTACAATGGGAAAAAGAATAGGAGGGCATTACTATTGAGGATTACTCCATCTCTTTAGCAAAGATGCCAAAGACCCTTAAGATTACTTTAGTTTTATTACATGATCTAGACACTGACCGAAAAGATATTATTTCTTTTATTAGTAGTAGAAGACTATTGTTTTTATTATATGATGATGATAATGTTAATTCATTTAATTTTATTTTGTAGTTGTAGTTGGGAGAAATGGACAATATTAATGTGACGTTAATGGAATTTCTTAAATGGAGAATGGAGATAGACTCAAAGAAGGCAATGGGTGGTGGACTGAGCAGCCAATAAAGAATCACTATCCCACCGCCCTATAACTTTTTTTTTTTCTTTCTTTCTCCCCAGTACTTGTTCTTGAATCTCAGCCATCCGTTGTTACTTACCCAATCTTTGTGCCGACATGTGCAGCCTGTCTTTAATTTTGTCATTCTAGTCTTAGATTATGATGTTCTTGAATTTTTAGATTTTTATTGAAAGCCGATTTTTTTGATTAAGATTACATTTTTAAAAATTTTATCCATTAATTTTGATGTGATAAAATCTATATTCTTATTTGAATGGATAATATATTTCAGAAATAACTTGTTATCCTAAAACTCTTAAGAACCTTCGTCATGTTTCTTAACGTAGTTGTTATAATTGTAAAACAAGCTAATGTATTATCCTTCTCAAATTGAAAACCAATGTGCTCTTTTTTTTTTTTTTTTGGGTAGAAACCAATGTAATATTTAATACTTAATTGTGATTGGTTTGATGAAAATTGATTACCATAAAATATTTCTTATATTTTCAAGTGATTGGGGAGTTGAAATGTTAGTCAAGCGAAAATCAATTTTTAGTTGACTGGAAAATAATAACACTTATGGTAGAAATTAGTTTACACTTTTATATTCCGTAAAACATTTTTCACTTCACCCAAAACTCATCAACCGAACCTCTACTCACTATTGTTAACCACCCAACTACCATCTCCCACTAATGTCCCTAGTCTTCGATTGGCAACCATTGTCCCCATTGTCAATCGCCGACCACTACCACTTCTGGTGACCAATCTTCATCACTGCCAGTTACCTTCGGTCTCTGCCATTGTCAGTGGCCGTCGATCTTTACCACCATTGACCTCCGATCTCTGCCACCATCTATTTCCAGCGATTAAACACTTGAAAGTAATTTTAGAAGTATTCTTCATAACGCATTCAAACACTTGAAAATATTTTCTGTTGAACCAAACACTCTAATACATATCATATCGTATTATATAATATAACATACTAACCTCTTTGCACATGCATTGTGTGTGCATAGGGTTTTTTCTATTTTTTTTTTTAATTTTCTAAAAGGACAAAAATTTCCATGTATACTAATTTGGGGTTGTTGCATTTTTCAATTACCAAAATTCCTAGGGGAGCAATGAGATTTAGGTTTTTTCCTTTCTAAATTAAAAAATATATATATTTGTATTTCTATACGAATAGATAGTTCTTCAACATTAATTAATGTTTGCTCTTCTCCTTCATGCAAAGGTTTGCATTTTGAATTGTTCCACTCCAAATGTTTAAGTTGTTCATGCCCTGCAATTGTTAATCGTCTAATACCAACTTGAAAGGTCGAAAATTAAGCTCATTGCTTAAAAATTGGACTCAAATTCATTGCTTACCGTTAGAAACTTTTTTCAATCTATGTTGCATTTATAAAATAAGCTACTTTTGAACAAAAACATATCCTAAAAAAAGAAAATTAAATATCACATAATCTGAAAGAAAACATATTAGAGGGAGAGAGATCGAGATTGCGGTATTCAAGAATAAAGTTATCTGAAGCATTTACCAATCTCCTCCGAGCAATAACCTTAAAAATGACTTTTTAAAATGCTACACATAAACAATTAACCCAAAAAAAAAAAAAAAAAAAAAAAAAAAAAAAAAAAAACCCATAGGAGACTAAATCACCAAAACTGTAACTTACCAAACAACTATGGTGTTCTCCCAAATCAACCAAACATTCCTACGACCACATTGAATCAAAACGTGAAACCATAGAACAATATCAGACAATTAAAGAATTTAAAAGAAAATGGTTACAGAATACTTATGTTCAAGCATACAACTCTATGAAGTTGTAGGAATGGTAGTAAATATTAGTACTACCATAAAATTGTATAAAACATTTTTACATGTAAAACGCATGGCCCATCTATTCAATTGTAGCATTTATAGAGAAAGGGAAAGACAGACAATTTTACTGAATGACGCAAACTGCAAACTTAGAAGTTTTATCCAACAAAGGAGAGTAATAAGGACAATATTTTGTTTTATTTTGATAACTGAAAAATAAATGACAATTATTCAAAATTTTCGGTGTTGATAAGGATAACTACAATGAGATGGTGAGAGAGAAGAGGAAAGCCGAAATCTTAGGGTGTGTTTGGTAACTATTTTTTTTTCCATATTTTCTGTTTCCAAAAACAATTTTCTATTTTTGAGACTAAAAAACTTGTTTGGCCATCCAAAATGGACATATAACAAAAACTGTTCTCAAAACTTAATTTGTGAAGGAAATTGAAAACATGCAAAAGGCTATTTTCAGTTTTAATTTTCAAAAGTCAATGAAAATACGCATTTAATTTTATGAATCTGTCTCATTTAATAAGTTAGCATTAGAGTTCAAATCCTAGTAACAACATATTTTATTTTATTTTTATTCAAAAAACGATCTTTTTAATTTCAGCTGACCAAACATGTTTTTGATTTCAAAAATACAAGAAAATTGTTTTTTCTTTATATTCTCGAAAACAAGTTTTTGAAAATAGGAAACAAAAATTGTTGCCAAACATAACCTTAGGATTAGGTTTTTCCGGTTAGTTTTTAACATTTCTTAAAGGTGTGATCATATTGAGGAAGTTTAGGATTTTAAAATGATTTGTTGGAGGAGGGAGAAATAACATGATGGAAGATATTGTTTTTTAAAATTATCTAAAATTTATGAATTTTTAAATAAGTAATTTTACGTGTCTAATCCTATTATCTATTCTTTTTAAACATTTGATTTTGAGGATATTTTGGTATGTTAAAGGATAAAATCTAAATAAGGAATCCTGTTATTAATGGTATATAAGAAGATAATAAAAATTCAGTTTTTAAAGTTGTAATTGTGTCAAGTGATTATGTTTTTTTTTTTTTTTTTTTTTTTTAAGACAAAAAACTAAAAGCTTACTTATTTTTTAAAAGCTAAAAGTTAAATTCTTTAAAATAAAATTGGAACAATAAGTAGTGTGGGACACGGCAGATAATTTAACCAAAAAAAAAAAAAAAAAGTAACCTCTAATCTTTGCCAAAACACATATTAAATGACGACAATAGCTGAACCATAAAGTTTCTTTTGGTTTTTTTTTTTTTTTTTTTTTTTTTGAGAAACAAAGTTACTTTTGATTGAATAAGAGATTTTGGATTTAATTTTTGTCTACATCAAAAATTAACTGATGTCTTAATCTAATGATAAAGAGTTATTATCTTACACCAAAAATCAATTAGTGTCTTAATTTTTTTTTTGATAAATAACTATTATTAAGAATGGAATAGGTGAAACACTCTTAGAAAAAAAAAAGAAAAAAAAGAAAGAAAGTAATGATGGCAGAAGTCATTCTCTCTCTGCAGAATAGCATAGGAGGATGGATCCGTGGGTAGATAGATTCCTCTCCAAAGGTGAAACGTAAACCTGGGCGCCACCATCCAGTTTGGAAAGACCGACAACGCGATAATGACAGTATCAACCCCCACACTACTTATGAAAAGTTATGATCCTTTTAATAATTTTACACACGTCCGTTCCTTAGAGGGTACAAATGTCAGATGCGTTCGCTTTTATGTAGTCAAAAATAGGAGTGGAGAAAGCAAAATAGCAGCAGCTGAGCTGGCCATTAAGGAAAAAAAAAACAGAACAAAAGTGGACCCCATTTTCTTCCACCTTTGAAATTCCAGACTCACCCAGACAACCCCCCCCCTCTCTCTCTCTCTCTCTCTCTCTCTCTCTCACATTTTCTCTGTTTTCAGAATCATAAGAAAAAATACAGAGAAAGAAATTCAATATTTGTTTTGACCTATCGGTTCTATTTGTAAGTACTCAATTTTTCTACTCTCTCTCTCTCTCTCTCTCTCTCTCTTCGTTGTTTTTCTTTCTAGTTTTTTTTTTTTTCTTTAAGATCGACAAGTTTAGATTTTTATTTTTATTTGCTTAATTGGGTTATGGAAAACTTTCTGGATAATAGGAGTTTTAATTGAGAATTCGTGTGCATTGCATCGTGAGCTGGATGATCAGAGAACTTATTGGGGGGGTTTGGGGGTCTCAGTTTTCGTTTGGCAATGTCAGATTTGATGGTTTTGGGGGATTACTAACATATTTACATATAGTCTTTTAGATTGCTGAGAAAATGTGAAGGGAAAAAGGCCTAATTAGATTTTGAATTTAAAATTTTGATTTGGTCTGGTTGTGATTCTAGCTCAACTAACTTCAGCTTCATTGATATTTGCTTAATGGGTATTTTTCATATTCGATAGTGAATTAATCTAAAGTTACAAAATTTAGTTACGCTTTTATTACCCTAACATCTTAAGCAACAAGAGCTGAGTTTTTCTGATGTTTTCATTCATTACTCAATTCTTAATCTGGGTTTTAAGTATTTTGTGAAAGTTTTTATATTTAAGTTATTGATATTTTGGAGTAAATGTGGTACGTTTGTGTGCAAGATATTGGCTATTGGATGAAATAGGAAAGACCCGTTTTGGATTTTGACTTGAGGGAATTGTAGAGAATGGCATGCAGAGGGTGTTTGGAGTGTATATTGAAGCTTCTGAACTTGTTGTTGACCCTTGTGGGTCTGGCCATGGTGGGCTATGGGATCTACTTGCTGGTTGAGTACGAAAGAACCACCACTAATGCTCTTGTGTCCTCATCAGTGAGCGGTGATGGAAGTTCAGTGCAGCTTGGTCGACCACTGCTCATGGGTGTTTCCCTATCGGCTAGTATTTTGGATGACCTGCCCAAAGCTTGGTATGGCTGCTGATCTCATTTTGTATATTTTTTGTTGTGTGTTTCTCTGTTGTTGCTAGTTTGTCATGCTTGAACTCATTGTTAAGAACAACTGGTATATATTTTGAATTTGAAATGCGGTTTTATGGGAAATGAAGAAATGGGTTCTTGTGTCTGATTTCCATTGAACAAATTTGTTATAGCTCAAATGTCTTGAGGTCCTCTATTTTTTGGGGGAGGGGGGAGAGTGAGGAAAGGCAAAGGAAAATGATTAAAGAAAGACGTGTTTGAGCATTCTCTTTCTTTGTCATCATTCTTTGAAAGAAAAAGGAAATGAATGCCATGCAAAATGGACGTATTTCTATTTCTAGATTGTTAATTAAGTATTTTAACCCATGCATGTCACCCTTGATTGTAATGCAATGAATTGTATTGTCTTAGTAATAATTATTAGCAGCAATGCCCTCAAGTCAAGTTCTCATGCTGCATACTTTCTCCATGTGCTTTATGCTGTAGTCTTTATCTCTGCTATGTGCAATAATGCAAATAATCATTGTTAAACCACTGAGGAAAGCAACTTGGTTAACTGATTATACATTGATCATAGGTAATTATATATACACACTAACAAAAAGTGCACACACAAACGCTTGTATGACCCCTTGTGTAATCTTGGCAATGATGCAAGGGTTCACCTTTTCTCATTGTGGCAATGAGCTTTAGCTCGAAGGGCATCTCCTCTCCCTGTAAGAACAAGGAGGGTGAGGTTGTGGGCTTAAAATCCATTGGGTGGGTGTGTAATAACCAATCCAAAAAAAGAAAAAGAAAAAAGAAAAAAAAAAACTAGGGAAAAATACTCAAAAGCCCCTTGTGGTTTTCCTGTAAGACATAGAACCCCGTAAGGTTTTGAGTGTAACACTTAACCCCCTAGAGTTTTTGAGTGTGACACAAAACCCCCTTGTGGTTTTTGTTTTATGTGAAATCACTCAATACTTTACAGCAGTTTCGTGTTTTAGGGGGAAACCACAGTGGAGGTTTTGTGTACCTTTTCCAAACTAAAGCTCTCATTGTGGAACAAGAATGGTTTGTAACATGCATAATGTTGTGTCACAAGATATTTATATTTTAAAATTTTTATTACTACTTAGTGAAATCCTATTGCAAACCTGTCTCACAAGTTCTTGAAACTGATCTTTAAACAAATACATATTCAACAATTTGGGCTTACTAAGGTTAAATTATTTCGTTAGCATTTAATTGCTGCAAGCTAACTATTGAGCCTGGCTTGAGACGTTAGAAATTGGTTCCAACTCTTTCTAAGAAATTCCTACACCTAAACAAAATATGTGTAGACTGCTTTTTACCAAAGTTTAATGTGCCTGCAAAATTTTCCATTGAGCTCTAGCTTCTCAATTGGCACCTCCTACTCGGGTGGAGGGTGAAGTTGTGGGTTCAAGATCCATTAGGTGCGTAACTTACTAATAAAAAAAAAGTGCCTGAAAAACTCAAAACTTGTTTATGGGGTATTGTGAAAATATTGAGGCTGCTTTACAGAGTTTTGAACTTTGGTTTTTGGAACAGTCCTCTTTGTATAGTCAAGTAATGTTTCAAATGGATGAAGGAAAATCCCAGCGACAAGATCTCATACTATTTGATGTTGTTATGCAGATTGTCCTTTTTTCCCATTAGTTCTATATGGACTATAATTTTTGATAAGTGATTCTATGTATACTATAGTGAATCAATCATTGTCATTGTATCCCCTCTCACAGCCCCTCCTCTTTTATTGTTTGTGTTCCATTGACCTTCTTTCATATGTAGTAAAATTGCTTCAAATTCAGCATATGGATTAATCACCTAACTCAGCTAACTCCATTTTTAAAGCTACTACATCTCAAACAATATGTATTTTCTATACTAATTGATTTCTGCCATCCTGCTCTATTGTTATTTTATCCTCCAAACAATGAGCTATTGTATATCTTTTCTGCTTGTCCCAACTCACATTATTTGTGGCCTCCACATCTCCTTATAGTGCCTCCAAATTGAATCAATTGATTCAAAAATACTCCCTAACATGGTATTTGAGAATTGAGATACCTAGGCAGGGCTCAGTGATTGCCTCAGTGGCACATAAACCCAATGGAACCCTATAGGCTTCAATTAGTTGACTAGTCAGCATACCAATTTTGGCTTTGCGGTGGACTTGCTGCCCTCGACATTCCCTAACCACTCATGTAATTGCAATAGAGATGGAAGTGCTAACCATTATGAAAATCCAGGTTCTGCATAACAAAAGCAAGTGGACTGAAATTTACCTCATCTACATTCAGATCTGCCAGGATCAGAATGTGAATCATGCTTAGCTAAATTTAGGTCTTGTTTGAGTGTTGGTGCCATGCCTCCCAATTCCATGGTACTTCACAAGTAGTCATTTACAGAGAGTCTATCTTGATTCCAATACCTTAAGTAGCTTGGTATAAAGCATTATCTTGTACGCATGTAGCATCTCTAGTTTGCTTCATTTTTCTACAACCATCAATATATATATATATATATATATCTTTTTTCTTTTTCCTGGTCATGAGTTTGTCTTGATCCCAATACAAATTGATCAAAGCCAATGGCCTTTGGGCTCAAATGGGATCTCTATGGGTTAGGAATGGGGTGGTGGATGTGGTCTTTGGTTCAAGCTTTGTGGGAAGTTTGACTTACGAAAAAAAAGAAAAGAATAGAAATTCATCAAAGCTGTGCCTGTGCAACTTGGTTTTTAGTATTGGCTCATTAGTGTCGATAGTTTGCCCTGTTTTTCTGCATCTCCATATTTATTTTTCTACAACTGTTGTATTCCTATTCTTTTATAGTGGCATGTAACTCGAGTACATGCATCCACACCCACAGATATGTTGCTGAATGAACCCCTACTGTCTCCTCCTAGATATGTATGTATTAATATGTGTTAATCTATAGACGATCACTTTGAGGCTTTGAAAAATACAATTGACTGAAATTATTGGCATCATACATTTCCTTGAACTGCCTAATTCGTTTTTCCTATCCTTCTGTTAATCATGTCTTTGCAGGTTCATATACTTATTTATCGCCATAGGAGCAATTATCTTCGTCATTTCTTGTTTTGGTTGCATCGGAGCTATAACAAGGAATGGATGTTGCTTGACTTGTGTATCCAAATAACTTATATATTTCTCAGAGAAGTGATATAATTTCCTTTAATCAAAGAGTTAAGGAAAAGATTCAAGATATTTATGTCATAGACTATCTATTAAAGAATAACTGCTCTGCAGCCATTATATGCACCACACCTATTCATACTAATATCATGCATCATAAAATGTCATCAGATGTACAATTCAATGGTTGATAGATTGTTCTTGTATCATCCTCCTTTTAATTTCACTTTTATTTTTTATTATTTTGTTTCCTTAAGCCAACATAGTACTCGGTATTGGTGATTTTATTAATCTTGGTAGAGCTGGGATGTGCGGCCTTCATATATTTTGACAAAAGCTGGGAATCAGTGAGTGTTTTGTTACTTGATATTTCAACTTTAAGATTGTATGTTTAGTCTCCTAATTAGTCGTCTGTGTTCGGTTTTAGGAAATTCCAACAGACAAAACTGGAGATTTTGACATGATATATGCTTTTCTGGAAGAGAATTGGAAAATTGTCAAATGGGTTGCTCTTGGAGCTGTTGTTTTGGAGGTAAGCACAACATGACCACCTTTGCTTTTATTGAACTAAGATATTCACATTGTTGAAAATCATGACTCTACATGCTTTCGACTATATAGGCTCCATTTGTTTAAGTGGAAATATGATGGGGTTCTTGAGCATAACAATGCCAATAAATTGTCTTTTTTTTTTAGTTTCCAAATTGCAGCAATTGACTGTTGCGTTGCTTAATAGGAAAGGTTACTTCTTAGAAAGCAAACACAAAATACCAGGCGGTGGTCTGTTGGAGATCTATTTTCAAGTGCACACACTAATGATAAGCAAAAAATATATGAGAAGGCATTTAATTGGAAAAATCTAAGGAAGTTTCTTTTGTGGTCCATAATATATATAGTTTTTCTGGCCGGGTCTGGCCCATTCCTTGAAAGAAGTTTTTATGGGATCCCTATCTACCAAAATTTTTACTTCTGGTTCCAACAAATGAAAAGTTGGGAAGATTTCAATATTAGTCAGTTAACCTTGGAATTCCTCTGTTCATTTAATTTTCTTAGCAAGAAATACTTTGGTGCAATTTCCTGGGACCTCTGGTTCAAACTCAAAAATAAATGGTGTGAAATCGTTTTGCTAGACACCTTGTAATTATGTTACAGATATCCCAATTGTGCCAACTTTATTAGCGTACATGTTTCTTTTGTGCCAACTTTTACAAAACATGTGTGAAAATGTTTCATGGCATTTGAACCTATGATTAAAATATGACAATGGTGTTGAGGATTGAAATAGTCCCAGAGCAGGCAACATGCTAGCGGAGTCTGTTAATTGTAATACCATAGATCTGGGTTGAATTTCCCTTTTGGACTTGCATAATTGTACACCATCTTGATCTTTCTCTTTGACTCCCTAGCATGAAATTAGGACAAAATAACTGATGTTTGGCATGTATTGTGTTGGTGTGCATTAATTAGTAAATAGAGTGTTCTTCCAACTCTATCTCTCTTCTGGTGACTTTGGACTCTTATGTTGGGCACAAGGTTGGAATTTCATTATTCAATAGAATTATTTATTTCTTGTGGTGGCCAAATAGCTTCTTTATAATGATTCTACATGAATTGCAGGCACTGCTATTCTTGTTAGCCCTTGTGGTCAGGGCAGCAAACAGACCACCAGAGTATGACAGTGATGATGAGCTCATTGCCTCAAGGCAACAGATCAGGCAGCCACTCGTCAATAGGCCACCAGTTCCAGCGACAGGTGTACCTGTTGCTGGCACTGTTGATCAGCGTCCGAGTAGAAATGATGCTTGGAGTACACGTATGAGAGAAAAGGTATGATCTGTTCAAGTAGAAGAGTTTATTTGAGTGCTTAAATTGCAAGTTATGGAGTGTCCATTGGCAGTCTTGAATGATGTTTTGTGGCTGCACAATGATCTTGATAATTATAAGACAAATTTTAGATGATAGCTCAATTTAGCATGAAGCAATTGGGGGTCAATCTTGACACATGTGATTCACTAATTCACCTGCTATTAATGAATTCATTGATTCTGTAGTTCCACCTTGTGTTCTGCCAAGTATTGACCTTAGTATGGATGATCTGATAGTTAACGCTTATGTATTAATCTATTCTTTCTCATTTACTTTTCATAATGACCATCTCTTGCATAGCTAATACTACTGCTGTATTTTCTCTCTCTCCTTTTTTTTTTTTTTTTTTTTTTTTTTTTTTAACTGTATATAAACCAGTATGGGCTCGATACTTCTGAGTTTACATACAACCCATCCGAGTCACATAGGTACCAGCAAGCCGCTGCACAGCCAGCAGAGGAAAGGAGCCGATGCACCATCATGTGATGACTTGATAAATTTTTCCCAAATTTGGGTTGGTTTCTGAAGACTGCTCATAGACAGTTGTGTTTGTAACTTCACATTTCTTCGTTCTTTTTCTTTTTGTTGAGCTTGTGTAAAAACACACGTTTTTCATGATCTTTCTTGTTCCCCAACCTTCTCGCTCTCCTCTTCAAATGAATTACCATTTGGTGTGTAAAACTGTAAGGCTACAGTAGGTTTTTTTTTTTTTTTTCTTTTCTTTTCTTTTCTTATGGAGTTGCAGGTGAGCATAGTTTATTTAACAAGAGTTAATGATGATATTCTGCCCAGTTGCTTTAATGTGAAAGGAAAAAAAAGATTAAAAAGAAATTCTGCTTGTCTTAAGGCTACAACAATATTTTGCATTACATAAATATTCAGTTTTCTTTTTTTTCATTCCATTTAAATCCCAGGAGCCATGCAACATCTTGGTACGTATGTTAATTATTAATAGAACTTACTTTCTCCTCACGTAATAGGGACTACATGCATTTTTTATAATATAGTTTTAAAGTGTGGTGGGTGGAAAGGAATTCCTGCATCTGTCTAATCAAATGTGTTTTTGCTGGTTCTTCTCAAAAAAAAAAAAAAAAAGGTTTTTTTGCTGGTAGTTTTCATTTCTTATCAGGGTTTACTAGCAATTTAATGGTGAAGAATTGGGGTTTACCTACCATTACCATTTTTGCTCGGAATTTTATTTTTTGCTCCATCAAACTTTCCCTTGGTAAAGTCTCTCGTTTAGAATACAACAACGTTAGCCCAGTGGGCCAGGTTGTGGGTTAGTTTTTATGCTCACGGGCACCAGATGGGCTACTCCAGTAATCCAGCCAGTTGTCTTGCTCAATAACTCAAAATTAATAACGAAAATATATAGGAGTATGAATGATAAATCTTGAAATATTATAAAAGAATTTTTTAGGAGAGCTCTTCCAACTACTAAGATACTTAAAGTGGTTGTTTTAAAATTAGTTTATTAAATATATATATTTCTAGTAGTTTAACAACTTTGATTTAACTTTTTGACATTTCTTATACTAGAAGATAAATATAAAAAACCATTTAAAGCCTTAATAAAAAAATTAAATAGGTTTCCATCATAAAAACAAAAAATTAAATAGATTTGATTGTAAAATTTTTTTAATTAAGCATTAAATTCTTTGATTCTTTCCTTATAAAAACTAATAAAATAAGATGCTAATACAAGCTCATGAGTAGCTTATTAGGCCCAACGGGGTAGCCTAGCCTGCTAAAGACAAAATGAGCATTGCTCATGGGCTAAGGTTTTCTCTTTTGGCCCTAGCCTGACCTAGCCCGTTAACTAAATAATAGCCTACTAGGTTTTTAACATTAAAATAACATCAATTTTATCATCATGCTTATATATATATTTTTATCTTATCATTTTAATGTTTATATATATAATTTTTTAAAAAATTGTAAACTAAAGTAAAACTATATTTAGACTCACTTTTTCCTCCCCCTCGAGCACTATCTACTTATCTAAAAAGAATAAAGAATTCATTTTTTTTTTTTCAAAAAAATAAAGCAATCCAGTACCAAACTGATGAAATTGGGTTTTCTCTTCTCTAAATAAATTCTACTTAAATTAGCTATGTTATTTTCTAATATGACTTGTTATTTATTAATATCTATTAATTAAATATGTACAATATATACATTTTTATATTGAACTTTCTTGTGCACTGCCCATGTTAGTGGCCAGTAATATAAAATAAAAACCTTCAAATTTTTGGTTGATTCTTTTTTAATGTCAAGTAAGCTTTTGAAAACACACATCTTTCCACATCATCATCATAAAACACACACACACACACAAATATAAAATTTTTTTGTGGCATATTAATTAAAATTAATTAGAATAAACCAACACATATTACATGTAAAACTAATGTGTTTTATATCATGTAGCTTATTAACTATTAAAATAGCTTATTAAAATAATATCGCTAATATTACTAAAAGAAATTCCTTACGTACAATTTTTAATTAATTTGTGTATGCATGGGAATACTACAAGTTCTGATTGAATTAGGTTTGATATTCTCCAAAAAAATTCTAATTAAATTAAGTTTTTATTTTCTACAAATTATCTAATTTAGTTTTCTATTAATATTTATTAATTAAACATGTATTCTCAAATTTTCTCGTGCACACGGATTAATGACTAGTATGCTGCTAATATAATATGAGAACGTTCTATGCAATATGAGAACATTCTATGCAGTAATAGCAAACAAAACGTTCACTTCTTAGAGATGTATTTAAATTTGTGAAAAAGAGTTTACAGGTAGTCACCAACTCACCAGTCACCATTGCCTTATCAATAAACAAGTCTATCTGAGTTATTGTGAAAAATAATGTTGTTGAGGAAACCTCTGAAGAACTTGTCAATTTTAGATGGATGGTGCCATTGACCCCAAAAATTTCAAGGAAAATGAAAGTCCCACACTATTATTCCTTGGCTTTACTTCTATTTATTTCCTTTTCTTTTACTAATACCCTTTTTTTTGGAGAACAAAAGAAGAGTCTATACTCCACGCAAACCTTTGGTTTGACCATGATTAATGATACCATTGATTTTTATTTTTTGGTTGAGATTTTTGACACCATTGATGTTGACAAAAAATTGTCTTACTTACTAAATTTTGTTCTGATGCAGATGAAGTAGTGTGACTAAGATAAGGTTTCCTGGATAAATATAAGCATAATAGTGAATATTCGAATCCAAAGTAAAATAAACAAAATATTATAGTAAGAATTAATGCTGAAGAAAATGAAATGGGGTTATGTCATGGTACTGTTTTAGTCGAATTCTTATGTATGAAAATATATATCATTAATTAAAGGAAAAAATAACACAAAGTTGCCCTTTTCAAAATCTACTAATTTGTTTCTAGAAAAAAAAAAAAAAAAACTACTAATTTCCTTGAATTTATATGATTCTTTACACTTTTCTACTTGCGGTTAATTACCTGTAACGAGTTGTTAGTCTATGCAACCTCCTAATCAATAATTTAGTTGAAACCTAGAATTGCCCTTAACAGTATAAAAAATAAGTTTAATTAGAGTGCAACAATTACTTCCTAATCAAATTGCTTTCATGTGATACTTTCTTTAGTCACTACCGATCGGTCAACGGGTCAAGTACTAAAACCCAACTCTGCAAAAGATGGCTATGAAACACTTGTATATCTCATACTTAGATCAGGTGCAGTGCAATTGCTATTGCACCATGCAATTACACTACTTCCTTCACAAGTTTTTTTACATTTTTAACTTTTTAACTTCAACTTTTTACTTTTTTTTAATATTTTTTTATTTAATAGTTGAGATTGAAAGTTACTTTTTGTAAAAAATAACTTTTAATCTTAACCGTTCATTACTATTGCACCTAGTACTGGATCCTAATTCATATATTTCACCTTCAAAGTCAAACTTACTAAAATGCAGCAATGCTTGTTATCGTTGCTTGATAATAATAATAATCACAATTAACATCTAAAATGAGTTGCCTATGTAATGAAATTAAATTTCTTGCTTTCAAAACCAAAAGTTTCTTAATCAATGATAGCACCATTTGTTACAACATATATTCCATTGCAATATGCACCTTTTTGTTTTTGTATTGAATAATCGATTTCTTAACGCAAAGGTTCAAAAAGATGTATCAATTTTCGTCGCCATTTAATAAGGAGAGGTCAGCCCCAGGTTAGTGCATGTCGTTCTCAGTAGTAGTGTTCCGTCTTGATTTCTTCTATCTTATCGGCTACCAAAGCTTTGTGGTCACATAGCACAAAGTGATTGCAAATTTAAGATTTTTCTCTCTTGTTGAGAATGACGCAATTAATCAAGTTGGGTCTTTGCTCAAGGTTTATTATTTATGCTTCTTTTTGGGATTTGTTTGTGGTGGTGGTGTGTAAGATAATAGTGGGTTTGGTAGTGCATGCATCTTTCTCTGACTTTTTATGTGTATTTGACTCGACCTAAAATCTGATAAACCCCTAGAGAGATCAATTCAAAACGTTGGTGGTATCATAGGAGACCCATCCTTTTTATTTACACTAATTTGTGCCTAAAAGATATAATAGTAGTTTGTCAGTTTCAATTTTGAGTTTCTATACAAAAGGATGTGTTGTAGTTGTCAATTGCCCGCTTTTTTTGCAATTTGCATATCAAATGGCCAAAAGCTTGCGTCTTTGGTGTGTTGGATACCATATGTCCAGCCCCATTTGGTTTGGTTGGGAGATGAAAAAGTGGAGATAAAAAAATAGGGATGTTGTGGTGATGACATTTTCGTCCAAAGCAGTTGTTTCCATTTTTTCTTTGATTTGCTTCTTGACTTGGGGAGATTATGTTTTGATAGGTCCGGGCTTCGGGCCCCATCAAAATCACATTTTCTTTCTTTAAACCAAACAACCCCAAGTTCTTCATAGTCTCCACTTTTCTCTCACCAATTATTCTTCTCTCTAATAATAACCTCATCCAAAGTCCAAACACAATGTAAATATACTACTACTCTTTGCAATTTGCATATCTAATTTTGGTTATATGTTCATATCATGCTGCGATCAGTGCACTAAAAGACCTGACACAAGCCAATTCCATCTCAAATTTAGGGAGTGGGGCTATATATACTATACTCTGTGTGAAACATGCTATATGCATTCAAATTATTTGCTGAAATAGTAATTTTGTAAAATTATTTTACAAAATCAATTATCGGTGAAAGAGACGAGTTTCACATGCATCATGTTGAGCTAGAATACTGATTAGATGTGCAGAGTCTAAAATGCATTCATCTTTAGAAAAGATGCGTTCCAATCAAAACAAGAACTAGTCAATAAAAAAGACAAGTTGCACTAGAATGGCCATGCGTGTCACATTAGCCATGTCAGCTTGACGGAGGTGGAAAAACAAGTTCAGTGCAAGAAAAACATAAACAAAACAAAATGCTATCATGTAAAGTAACTAAGTCAAACAATATACTTTACCAAATTCATTATTTATATATATAAATCTTAACTTCTACATCAAACCTTGAATGGTAAAAAAGATCTAATATGTTATGGGCTAAGACGAATTATAATTGGCAAAATAATAATAATAATAATGTTCTTCTATCTACAAGGTTAATTACTAACATTTTAGTTAAGATTTTTGCTAATCACTAGTAACTTTTTCATTTTTTTTTTTTGCTAGGCAGTTGCTTGCCATCTTCCCTTCCCGGTTCCTAATCCTAAATGTGATCTCCTATTCTTCATTATCTACCGCAACATTACAAACCCTAGGCACATATACAGTAAGAGAGAGAGAGGGGGGAGGGGGTTGAAGCAGAGGTTTTTTGGAGGTTTTCTTTTGGGGGTTGTTTGTGTGAGAATAAGATGTATGAAAAAGGTGGGTAAGGCGATTCAAAGAAACAAGATACAGGGGAATTAAGGAAGAAACAAACTGAATACATTTTAAGTTCAATTCGAAAACTAACGAAAGAATGCTATGATTTTGTTGGGCATGTCTTATGTGGGAGTTAAAGAGGTGTTTTTTTCAATTTATCTTCCAGTTTTGTCTCTACTTAGACATAAGGTGTAAGGGCATTTTTGAACCACCGAAATGTTCATTACAAACCGGAGAGAAGTCTCTTAAATAATAATAATAATAATAATAATAATATTCTTCTATCTACAAGGTTAATAACATTTTAGCTAAGATTTTGCGAATTACTAATAAATTTGGGATCAAATGATAGTTGATCCTACCTAGAAGAATTCCTTAGTTCGACCCTCTGTGTATATAGAACAGTATTTGATCCCGAATTTAATAATAATAATAATAATAATATGGTAATACTGTTCTTCTATCTACATTAACTAAAAAATACGTCAAATACTGTTCTATATTATTAGGAAACAACTATCATTTGATCCCAAATTTATTAGTAATTAGCAAAAATCTTAGCAAAAATGTTTTTTATTTGTTATTTTTTGAGAATCAGCTAAAATGTTATTAACCTTGTATTGCATGCATTGGATCATTACGCTAATTAAGTTGGCATGCCTTTAACCCTTATCATAATTAAGGAAAACAATAGTTATATCTATGTTATATCTAAAAGGATCGGTCATAATTGAAACTTCTCTTATATAATTCATAACTATATATTAGATACATGAATCAGCACACATTCTCATAATAGCTTTACATATTTAAATCCAATCAACTCATACATCCATGTTCTATTCGGTAGAAAAAATAATAATAACAAAATAGAAATAATCTTTTGGAGAGGTGGCCCGAGCGGTTGATAGCTCCGCATGTATTTTTTTTTTTTGTTGAAAATCTCCGCATGTATTTTAGAACCTAAGATTATATATGCTTTTATAACTTATTCTTATTCATTTTTGTTTAGTGACGGTTTCTTTTTTTAGTAAGTCTGTAGAATATCTTACTGTACTCTCCTAATTCAAGGGCTAGGTTCCTTGAGTTATTTATTTATTTTAAAAAATAGTAATACTTATTAGAACACATGAACACGAAAATAGTATGTAGAGTTTTCTAAACAAACTTATAATATATTACATAATTAAAGTACCACTACAAAAAAAAAAAAAAAAAAAAAACCTATTTAATAATAACCTAATGTTATAAGGACTAAAAAAAAAAATTAAGAAAGGTTCCTTGAGTTTAAACAACACATAGGCATGAGTGTGTTATTCTTTTCCATCCCTCTTTAATATGCTATTCTTTTACTAACATTCTTTGATATTCGTCATTAATGCTTCAATCACCATTCAAGACCTATATATATTCCAAATGCCTATATGAATCTTATTCTTGGACTAGCACCCGTCCATCAAAATGCGGGAACTCTTACCCATTTTTGCACTACATCTAAGCACATATGTGGCGCGTCTTTTAGGAAATGCCTTATAGCTAACCTTTGCCCACTTTTCACCGCATCCAAGGTTTGATGTAGTGTGTTGCTAGTTGGAGGCTTCCGAGGAGTATTTGTAGTGGACCTATTCATAATAGATTGACTAAATTTTATTCTAGTCGTACAGTTGTTATAGTGTTCATAGAAGTATTAATTTTCAATCAAATTGGAATATTATTTGCTGTAAAAAATTTATTATTGTGGATTATACTTTAAAAGTTAATTAACAAATATATATATATATATATATTTTGCTGTAAAAAATTTATTATTGTGGATTATACTTTAAAAGTTAATTAACAAATATATATATATATATATTTTAAGAAAAATGCTATTTTTACAACATTTTCATAACAAATCTCAAGTGTCAAGTTGTTATTTGCTTTTATTGGTAGACAATAAAGTAATTTCAGTAGTCAAATTAAAAATTAAACTTGTAATAATCTGCCATTATGAATTTGTTGTGAAAGTATTGTGAACATAGCATTTCTCTATTTTAACACATTTTTACAACAAATCTCTATTAAATTAAAACTTGTAACGACTTGTTATTTATAATTTATTGTGAAAATGTTGTGGACGTAACATTTCTCTATTTTAAGTTTTGTATACAATAAGCTATAACATTTTTGAAAAATACGTGTATATAAGTTTATTACTCTATTATGTGATATAGTATGCATATTTCACTTTGCATAATGTATATACAATAAAAAAATATGATTGTGTGATGCCTAGCTGAAAACATTTTCTCATGACTCATGGCCACGAGGTTTACTTTTAATTAAGAATTTAAGATAGACAGACTTTACAACGGAAAGAGTTTATGTGCTTTTGACTTTTGAGGTTAAGAAAGAAGGTGCTTTAACTTACTTAAATGTCATTTCAAGGTCATTTTCCTTTATGAATTTTTCTCTCTGGGTTCCTTCAACTTTTTGTTAGTGGCCAGTCATGTATTAGCGAGTATCAGTTGAGTGGAGGGGCCAAACCTTTCTAATTTGATTCTAAAAATAAATAAATAATAAAATCTAAGTTATATAGAGTATTCGAAATGTTTGCAATTTTTTATTTTAAATTTTTTTATTTTTAATGATGAGTAACCTTTTCAAGGTAGGGTCATCTTGTGTAACCACCCTTGTCATGTAAACCCCAAATGCACAATCTTGCTGACAAGAACTGTGTATCAGGTAATCTCAGAACATAAATAAACTAGAGTCCTCATGGGTTCCCAAGAGGCCAATCAATTGTATTTGCAAAATTAAGTGTACTAAAGGGATGTTTGATTTGTTCTTTGTCGTAATGTGGCCTTAAGAGCATTCTCATACGCCAAAAAAAATTTGGCATTTGGCACACCAAACACCAAAAAACCCCTCCCATGAGATGTTCCAAACGTTATAATTTTTTGCACGCATGAACAATATCATTCTATCTTTGGAACGGTACGGATGAAAATGCTAAAAATAAAAAAAAAAAATATATATATATATATTCATTTTCTCTCTCTTTCTTTATGACTCTCTTTCTTTTTCTTCTTTCTTTCTCCACCACTCCCTTCATCTCTGTCACACTCTTTTCCTTTTTTTCTTCTTCTTTCTTCTCTAGAATCTTCACCTTTTTTTTTTTTTTCTTTTTTTTTTTTTTTTTTTTCTTTTTTTTCACTCTCCCTCTCTTTCTTCTTTTTTCTCCACCTAGACCGTTGCCATTGAGATTGGCTGTTGCCGTGGAGTTCGGCCTCACTGATGAGGTCAAATGGTGGGGATCTCATGTAAGTTTGGTTTTTTTGTTTTTGTTTTTGTTTTTTTTTTTTTTTTTTTTAGAGTTTTGTGTTGATTTTGGGGATTTTTTTTAAGTAGTATTGGGTGGTGGTGGCGGCCGATGGATTGTTGTTGGTGGTGGCGGTTTGTACTTGTGGCTGTGGGTGGTGGTGGCAAGCTGTGCATGTGTATGTTGGTGGGTTTGTTACAATTCTATGCTTGTGTTTGTGTATGGTGGTGGGTTTTTATTTTATATTTTTTTATATTGATGGTTTTTTTAAAATTTTTAAAAATATTATTTTAATGTATAGAATTGAAAAATAAAAGATGTGATGAATGGTGAATTGTAAAATAGTGTGTTAAAATAATAAAGTAGATTTTTTGATGTGTCAAAATGGTTTAACAATCTTTCTACAATATTCTTAGCATTGGGGACCAAATTTACTTGGTTTGATGGCACATTAGTGCTTCCATTTTCTTGCTCCTTGTCTTTGGGCATTACAGGTTTACGTGGCTTAAATTGTTAAATGCTGCAAGCAATACATAAAACTGTGAAATTGAAGAAAATATATTGAAAATTGAACAATAAAATAGCAAAAATAAAAGAAAACTATTATTTTAAGTTACATGTCTTGTAAGGTCGAGCTTCTATCAAAACAAACACGGTGTGAATTATTAAAATAAATAATGAAAATAATTTTAATTTTTTTTATAACTTTTTGCAACTGATTTCAATTGGAGTAGTAATTTAAAATTTTGGTAACAGTTGGATACCACTATTGCCTTTAATCCTTATCATCATAGTCACCACCACTACCCAACACTACCACCATCACCACACCACAGCTTGCCTCCACCACTGTTACTACTACAAACATGACCTCTATTGTCGCTAATACCACTAACTCCACCTCCACAACTACTATGACTACATGAAATACTAATGGTTTCCCAAACACTAACTTCATGTTTGCAAGTTTAATGACTCAAGTAAGCATTAGTCACATATACGTTATATCCAAAAATAATTAGTCAAGTTTCATAGAGAGAGAGGCAAAACTTAGATATAATACCTTAAATATTATTACTTAGGTTCTCTTTCTTCAATTTTTACTATTACTTAGGTTTCCCCTCTTCGATTTTTGCTATCTATCTAGTTTATTGACTTACACAAACATCGTTAAAATACTTTTTCTTTATGCTTTTTTTTTTCTTAATTTTTTATTCCCCTGTACTGTGAGAGAACAGAGAATCCTATGGCATCAGCATCAATTTCAGATCTCTCCTGCTTCTCACCCCTATCTAAACCAAATTGAAGCTAACAAAAGGGTAAGAAGGGCCAATGGGTGAAAGATAAGAAGAAGAAGGTAAAGGATGAGAAGGATAAAATGAAAAGGAAGAAGTGGGAGTTGTGATTTGGGAAAGATGGAGAGGAATTTAGATTACCTGTAGAAGATTGAAGAGATTTTGCAAATCAATATATGAGATAGATTTAGAGTTACACTCGGTGTAATTCTAAACATTTTAACAATATATAATAACTTTTTATTGAATTAATATTTCATAAATCTCACCGTTGGATTACATGCTTTCTATGTTATTAACACGCATACAAAGTTTTGTGCCAATTGGATGCAATTTACTATTGGATCTAGAAACTCATCTTTTATGCACAATTTTAAATACAAAAAATTTGAAATTTAAATACTTGATACTTTTTTTTTTGAAAGTGGTATAATTTTTTTTTTTTTTAAATTGTCTATTAACAAATGTTAGAAGAGCAACCATGATAGACCCTTTTTTTTTTCTCAAGGAACGTTATGAATACAATTTTTTTCACTTTTTAGCTGTTGATAGATTGGATAGTTGAGTTACAACATCATACTACTTTTTTAACACACCAATCACAAGATTCATATAAAAAGATGACACATTCCTAAATCCTAATAACAAAAACACTATCAATCCGACCCCAATAATTTGTCATCATTTCCAATGTTCAATGGCATGATAAGTCCACAATTGAGAGTTGAGACATCATAATCAACCTCTCCATACACCAACAGAACAAACTGGACCCTTAGATATTTCCAGTCCTAAATGCTACAATTCCCTCCCACAATTTGTACAGCTGCCGTACACACCCTCAAACTTCAAAATTTAAATGCAGTAATGTTAGGGATACAAATTTTTTTTTTCTTCAACAAATTTCACAATTATACAAAAATCGTTGAGTAGGAGAGAAAAAATAATAAATCCACGGATATTATGAAATTTGTTATAAAAAGTTGCATATGAGCATTACGGATATGAGTGGTGAGATACAGCTCAAAACACTATTTCATAATTATAATTAAAATTATATCTTCAAAACACAATTTTAGCTGGACAGCATAATATAATATCATATCATATAATTGGCCCGACATAAAAAATTGTTCCTTCCTTCCTTCCTTCCTAACGCTTGGCTTTCCATTTGGTTATTATTCTAATTGCATGGCTGCTATAAAAAGTCTTTTACGTTGTTGTTGGTCGTATTTTTTGTTTCCTTGGGACGGTTTGTGTTTGCTATTTAGTATATGTTTTGCCAGCCAAAACTGTGGATAGGATTTTATAACAGTGGAAAACAGACTCATAGTTGATCACATTCACATATAGTGCGGACTGGGTCCTCCAATGTGGTCACGTGTATTTTAATTTTTCAATATTTCATTTTCATGTCATGGCCCATTTTTGTACAATTTATTTTATAATATTACTTTGTTACTATTATAATATATTATACAGTTAGATAGTGGTCAATATTTTTTTAAAACAAAACAAATAAAGGTCTACCGACCTACCAATTAGTCTACAGCTGTGATTTAGCATAATTATTTTTTAATTTATTTTTTTTTAGTTACCCAATTGACTTGGGTTCTATTTTTTAGTGTCAACCCCTTTATTTTGTCTAATTATTTTATTCTATGTTGCGGGTCACTGCAAATCTTGGCTGTGACTGTGAATGACTGACATGAATGGTTTGTTATCATGTTTCATATAATTGTTTGTGTTTATTATTAGGATATATAGGTCTATAGTTGCTAGTGTTAAATCACTGTTTGTTATTGGCAGATACATTGTGGCTTTGGTTTCTGAATTGAATCTAAGTGTGTGTGTGTCGGGTGAGATTAGCTTACTGTTGTTGGATCATTGTGATTTGCTGATTAAGGTGTGTGGATGAGTCAGCAATTTGCATTGTTGTGAGCACCCAGTTGGATTTTTTTAATGCTTATGTGTAGTTAGCTTTTGGGTTCATTAAAGTGTTGGCAATTATTGAATATATGATTTCTTCTTAGTGGGGTTTCTTTGATTATATTATACTTTTCTCTCTGTCAATGGCTTATTTTTCCCACCACCTTGCTGAAAGAAATAGCTGTAGCATCAACGGATTTTAGGACTGCACATTGGTTGTCATGAAAATGACATTTTAGCTTTTATTGAACTTTTTGGTCTGCTATTGAATTTTCAACTATATCTTTCTTATTATGTTATGCATTTGAAAATTGCAACGTAAGGAAGGACCATTGAGTATTCTTTTTTTGCAACTTGAGGTTGAAGATGTCTGTTAGATATGTCCAGATTTTTTCTGTCCTTTCTATTTGGTCCTCGCATGAGTGCTCCTTTTATTGGCATTAAATAAGCCTACCCATAGACTGTCTCATATAGTTATGTCTAGGAAAATTCTTAGTTGATTATTTATCTGCTAGAACAGTGACAATTGCATGCTTGTCCTTGTTTCAAGATTCAAGAACCTGTGGCTTGAAAGTCTAGTACATAAGTGTTTCTGGCTTTTAGTGTAAAGTTTCTGATCTTAAGAGAATGAGAACCAGGCAAGGGAAGCATTCTGAGGTATGTTTTGAAGTCATCAAGGACTTCTTTTACCAGTTTTTGTGTATTAAGATTGTATATAAATATAGATATGATTTCTTGATAATTTATTTGGCCAATTACATTTGATTGCAGGCCTTTTGGCCTTCCATTGTGATGAAGAAATGGTTAAATATACAGCCTAAGGTGTATGATTTTAGCGAAGATGAGGTTGACACTGAAACTGAGAGTGAAGATGATGGTATGGTTTTAGCATGTTTACCACTGCAAGTTATTTGTTTTGCCTTCTGTGCTTGATTATGATTTCTGAAACTTTTTTCCAGCTTGCTCTCTTAAAGATGCAAACCTGCAAGCGGATGAGGAGCATGCCCATAGGACACAAAGGAACCAATCCATTTTCCCCTGTCAAACTTCAGGCAATACTTTGCTTTCTGTTTAATTGATTGGTCCTATTAGGATGAAACTGCTTTCTCAATATCTATTCATGTTTAATTAAAAGTATGCATATTTTCTGTCATCTTTACTATTACTGGAATGTTTTACCATTTACCAGTGCTTATTTTTTTCTAAGAACATCTGTGGTTACGGCGTTAAGCTCCTTTTGGTTTAAATTCTAAAAATTGTGGAAGTCTCATCTGTGTGATCTTCCTTGTTTTGTTTCTATATAGTTTTGCTATTATTTCTTTGTTGAACATTTTTAATTGTTTATTCTTAGCTGAAGGCTACCGTGGTCAGAATTTGTTTTACTTTTTTATGTGACCTCGGATTTGAAGCATGGTATGGATCATGCAAATTATATTAGCGTTTTTCTTTAGTTCCATCTTAGTCCCTTAAATCTGAATGGAGCCAAAGAAACCTTTTGGTCAATCAGCTTAATAATATGTGAAATAGTTTCCTAATATTTTAATGATTTTGTCATCTGATAACTATCATCTTTGGTTTTGATTTCCATTCATGCAGATACACCTTCCAAGGGGTATCAGTTACGACACAGGAGAGGAAAATCAGAAACTCTGCGTGCGCAGTACATAAATACAAAGGATGTGAGGTTTGACGGTGACCTGCCTATGCTATCTATAGGTATTACTATTTTCTTTCTCACTGGATTCTAATAATGACATTTATTTACTGTAGGGTGACAATTGGTACATGGAATGTTGCTGGAAGACTTCCATGTGAAGATCTTGAGATTGATGACTGGCTTTGTACAGAAGAGCCAGCAGATATTTACATTCTTGGGTGAGTACTTCCTCATCCCTGTGACTTGTGCTTCATTAGATGACGGTCAATTTGTGTCTTGTATAAACTTCAGTGTTTGACTAATATACATTTGATTGCCAAAGCTAATACTGCCTAACAATGTTTTTGAACACTTTATAGTCAAAAAAAAAAAAAAAACTTATATTAAAAACCATCTCGCTAATAAGTTCAGGTAGAATATGTTGAAAATAGTAGAATGCTGACCTTAAAAAATGACCAACTTTGTAGTCAGATGCTGGGATGTCCTATGAAAATTGAATGAATCAGTGGTATATTGCACAGAACTGGGTATTTCTTTCTTCTTTTGATAAAATTTATTGAGCTTTATTCTTTATCTTATGTGAATATGGTGATCTCTTCCTTGGGTTTTGTTTGACTTCATGATTATCTGTACACACTACTAGCTTGTATGTTGAGTCTCTTACCATGTAAAAGAGACTAGATTGATTTAGTATGCAAGGGATATCTCAACAAGCCAAAGTTATACAATTTGATTTTCTTTTAAATCCTAAATGAATATTATATTTGTGAATTTTTGGATTACTTATAAGTATGGAGAGAACAAAGTTTAGGCATATGATATTAGAGGAGACAGTACATGTAACTAAATTGAACCTGAGTTTCCAAATCTTTGAAGTTTAACCTGGGATCCCAGGTCCATGGTGCACTAGATCTAATGAAGAATTATCAAAATTCTTTTCATAGCTTTAAGGTTGTATGGATTAATTATCTAAAGGATGAATCATTAAATTTTCAATCAAACATTGTGGTTGCACATTCATACTCGACATGATTCTTATTTAGGTTTAAGGTTATATGGATTAATTATCTAAAGGATGAATCATTAAATTTTCAATCAAACATTGTGGTTGCACATTCATACTCGACATGATTCTTATTTAGGTTTTTATCACCTTTCATGACTAGATTACTAGTAAGTCAAGTATATGCTGGTTGCATTTCAAGTATAGATCAACACCTTTTCTTCTTTTAATCTTGACTTCATCAGTATGCCTATTTGCTTTTAGGTTCCTAAGTTTTGTGGTCTAGTCAAAGGCTTCATTTTAGATTTAACAAGAAGTTGTATCTATCTAGCCATGCAGAAGATGATTCTGTGAATTTTTTACCATGGGACATACATGTCTAATCTACATAATTATCCTTTTATATGTTCTAGTCTAGGGATATTTTGGAGGGCTTTTGGTTGAATGAGTTTGTACTGCATAGCCAATATGGTAGATTTCCTTGCCTGACATTTGTTCTTGGCAAAGATTCTGCTACCAACTGGATTTTGGCAATTGACTCATTACTGTTCACCTTGGGTCCCAGAGCCTTTTTTTTGGGCCTGAGAGCATGTTGATTCGTAATGTATTACACTTAAAAAGCAAACCTAAATTCACATGCATACACATTAAAATCAAATAATATACATCCATCTACGCTTTACTCCAACATTCAGACCCAGAATGTTTCAAGTTCATTGAACTGTAAATTCTGCTCATATTTCAGTTGCTGCAGATTTCTTAAGTACTCTGGAAACAAACATATACCTAATATTTTTCCACATTTCAAGAAGCAACATGTTGAATGGTCTTATGTTCTTGTTTGTTTAAGCTGCAATGTTTCTCCCTTTACATATATAATCTTTTTGATTCTTTTATATCTAAATCTAAAACTAAAAGTGCATGCGGCTGTCCTTCATGATTTTGGGACTGTCGACATTGCGTGTTAAAGTGTTCTCTCTCTCTTCTATACAATGGTCATTTATTAGGAAAAACTTTTGGCTGCTGAGAAGGTTTAATAGTCTATCAACTGATTTTAATATAATCTATTTGCTTTTCCAGTTTCCAAGAGGTAGTCCCTTTGAATGCAGGGAATGTACTGGGGGCTGAGGATAGTAGCCCCATACCAAAATGGGAGGCGATCATACGAAAAACCCTCAACAAATCTTTGGAACCTGAAAGCAAATACAAATGCTATAGTGCCCCACCCTCCCCAGTGATGAGGACTTCTTCTGTTGCTGATGTACTTGAAGCTGAGGTTGATACATTAGAGATGATGAGTGATGAATACGTCATGACAACAAATAATTATGACATGGAACAGGAGGCATTGGATAAAGTAATTGGTTTTGGAATGAATTTACCATTGAAGAGAATATATGGTATTGATTGCAATAATGGATTAGACTGGCCTGAACGTTCATTAGATGCAACCCCTCAAGTGATCTCCTCCAATTCAAAATTGCGGAGAGTATTCAGCAGTTCTGCAAGAATTGGATTTAACACGACAGACAATTCTCTACCAGCAAGTCCTAAAAGTTTTGCATTAGAATGTAGTAGATTGAAACGTTCGCACCATAGTTCAGATGACTTAGGCTTGTTGTGGATGGAGCAGCAAGAGAAGCCTGAAGTTCTTGATTCTCTATCTAATGTATCCGGAACTTTTTCTGATGAGGAAGATGATGAATTTCTTGAACTTCCACAGGCTCAGCAAACTAATGAAGTTACCAAAAATTGTTTGAAGTCACGTCATAGGTATGTGAGGATTGTCAGCAAGCAGATGGTAGGGATATACGTATCAGTTTGGGTGCGTAAGAGCTTCAGAAGACATATCAACAATTTGAAAGTTTCTCCTGTTGGAGTTGGTCTAATGGGCTACATGGGAAATAAGGTAGTGCCTTTAATTTCATTATAGAAATGCAACAACCTTCTTAGCAAATGTGTTCCCCTTCCTCACATGCACACACACTAAAAAGAATGGTGGTGGGGGTTGAATCTCTTTCCTGGATGCAACCTTGTGAAATTTGAAAACTACATTCATAATGGCTGAGACTAATATAGAACCTTCATAATTGGGTTCTTAACCTCTACAATTACTTGTTATTACATTATTGCTAGAGTCTGGAGAGAATTACATCACACTGCATCATGCTATGAAGGGTTGCTGCTTCCATGCCACTAAATAGTAAGCAATAATTGGTTAGTTCACTTGAATTTTTTTACGTCTATGACAAGAAACAGTGCCCTCCATATTATGATGCAAAGCAATGTGATTGGTGGCAGGCTGGAGCAGGGGCGGAGCTACATGTTAGGGGGGGGGGGGGGGGGGTGGCCATGGCCAGGCCCCCCCAAAATTTTTGAAATTTTTTTTTTCACTTAGAAATATTTAATATTTTAATAATTAGCCCTCAAAAATGGGACTTGGCCCCCCCCAACTATTTGAGTTGGTCCAATAATGTTCTTAAAAAAAATTGTCCAATTTGTCTAGTAGTTATAGAGAACATATTATTTTTCAAATTCATTTTTTATGGTAAAATGTGTTCTCATATTTTTTAAAATTTTGGATCATTTATGTCTTTGAACACTTTATTAATTCAATTGAAATTTTTTTACTCACAATGGTAGACAATTTGGTAACTTATATTGAAAATGAAAATTGTAAAGATTTCACTATGGAAGATGGTGAAAGATTAATTTAATTCTATGAAACATTAAATTTTAAGGATTCATTATGAAATATACAAATTTTTTGTGTGTGTGTATAGATACATGTGTTTGTGTATGTGTACAAAAGTTTGTATAGACTAATAAATTAGCAACACAAATCAGCCCCCCCAAACAAAAATTTCTGGCTCCGCCCCTGGCTAGAGATTGCATCAATTGTAGAGGGGAGATGACATTTCACTATACATGTATGATGATTACTTGTTTCGATTTGACTGGATGTCTTAACCAAATTGTGGTTGCTGATGTAGGGATCAGTTTCTGTTAGCATGTCTTTATTTCAATCCCGGATGTGCTTTGTTTGTTCTCATCTGACTTCTGGTCAGAAGGATGGGGCTGAACAGAGGCGTAATTCTGATGTTAATGAAATTATACGGCGGACCCATTTCTCATCTATCTTCGATACAGATCAACCACAAACAATTCCTTCCCATGAGTAAGCATTATTTTCGCATTTGAAATTCCATTTATGTAGCACAAAATCTTCATGTGAGCTTTGTTTTGTAAGGAAACTTGTTGCAGCATGGAATTTCAATTTGGTCATAGGTCTACTATGTTTAGACTGGTTCAGATACTGTTGTTTTATTCAATAGTTGATCAAAATATGTTGTTATTTAATCTCTAATATTTTTTTACCTGGAATGTAAATTTATGATTGGATCCCTTTGTAAGCAGTCAGATATTTTGGTTTGGGGATTTGAATTATCGCATCAATATGTTGGATGAGGAAGTGAGGAAATTGGTAGCTTTAAGAAGGTGGGCTGAACTTCTCAACAACGATCAGGTGAGACCTGTAATGCTTTAAGTTTGCATTATTGGAAATTTGATGGATGGAAATAAATTGGCATCATTGGAAATTTGATGTTCAATGATATCCTTTTATGTGGCAGCTAAGCAAGGAGCTCCATAGTGGGCACGTATTTGATGGATGGAAAGAGGGGAAGATAGAGTTTCCACCCACTTACAAGTATGAAATCAACTCTGATAGATATGTTGGTGAAAACCCAAAAGAATGTGAGAAGAAGAGATCTCCAGCTTGGTAAGCACTACTTTCTTGAGACTATCAAGATTGTGAACCTGGTGTTGAGGAAGAGGGATTGATGGGGGAAAACTCAAAAATTATCTCTTAGCTGTGTTTTTTGTTAAATTACCGATTCTCTTAAAAGCTTAAATCATTAGAAAATGATGAATTTAATCACTTAACCATAATTCTAATACTTTTTACTAAAGACATGGTTTTTTTTTAGGGAAAATTATGTTGCACACGTGTGCATTTACACACTGCCAAAATACAATTGAATACATGATTTTAAGTCATGTTTTCTAGTCTGTTTGTTTTGGGCAGTGTGTAAATGCACACAATGTATGCAACAAACAGTGCCCTGTTGTCTTCCCCCCCCCCCCCCCCCCCAAATATGTATCACTTAAATTTTTTACTTTCCATGGTATCATTTAGGGATGTACATAAGGCTAGACTGGTTTGATTTTGGAGGTCTTTTCAAACCAAAAATCACGATTTGGATAGTAGCCAAACCGACCAAACTGAACCAATCCAAATGTGATCATTTTAGATCAATTTAGGTTGTCAATTTAGACTAGTAGTATCAGGTCGATTTGGGCCTTTTGTCTTTAATGATTATTTCAGTAACTCTGAAAAGCATTTCAATTATTTGAATCATTCCAATAATTCATCTAACCATTTAAGATCCTATTATAAAAATAATTTTTTCTTGCTGCACAATTTGGCCAAAACATCTGAAGACCCATTCTAGATGTAAAAGTATGGTTAAATTTTTAACTAAGATGGATCATTGCTAACAATGCCCATCTAGGCCTCATTGCATTGTTGTTTACATATTTTATTAAGAAATAAATAATATAAAATAGGTTCTAATAAAAAATCAGTATTGCCATTTATATATATTTTTTTTGGTAACATAATTGTTGTATTTGTTTGGGTTTGCCTGTTTGTCAAAACTTTTGAACTTGATACCAAACCTTTCCAGTTGGTTTTTCTAGTTTTGAAACCATTCTAACCCATTAGCTTGGAAAAAAGTAGTCCAAACACATTGGTATGGGTCAGGTTGGTAGAATTAACAGTTTTTCTCTGCACATCCTGAGCTCCATTGCTTTGATACTCAACAAGTGGACTCAAAACTTGAGTGGAGTGCATTGGATTAGCTATTTTTTCAGATCAAGTAATAGAGCTTGATCCGTTAGAACTTAAGACTGTATGAGTCAACTTGAGTATGTTCAATGAAATATTGATCAAGTATTGACAAAATGTAGCTTTCTTTAGACAAATGCTCAGGAATTTAGCTAACTGAGCAGTTGATATATTATGCAGGTGTGATCGTATACTTTGGTTAGGAAAAGGCATAAAACAAGTTTCCTACAAGCGGGCAGAGATAAGGCTCTCAGATCATCGACCAGTTAGTTCAGATTTCTTGGTTGAAGTTGAAGTCCTAGACCATCGAAAACTGAAAAGGGCTCTCAATGTCAACAGTGCAGCTGTACATCCTGAAATTTTCCTTGATGAAGAGAATTAGAATCTTAGCAGAGGTAACTGTCCCAATTCATTATTGAAAATTACGAAAAGATGAAAGACAAGTTTTAACAAATGCTTTTAACCAGTATCATAATTAGTCTTGCATAATCTTTCACAATGTGCTGTGTTTTAAGGTTTTAAAGTGACAGGGAGGAAATCAATAGCAAGTGCCCGTAAATGTTACATGGATTAAACTTGACATTAACTGAATCCACTTAAGAGATCTATTCACGAAAATAGTTTGTTTAAACAGCCATAATTATCTAGAGTCAAATCTTTTGCTTCATTTTTCATATATGTGAAACTCAGCAAAATAATATCATAGGCCATCATATTTGAAATTGTTAGTAGATCTAAAAGATTACTCTAGATTGATGTAAAGTTAAACTAAATACATAGCACAATAGTTATAAATTTTCAAGATTATCTGTTATGTTGTCCATAAGTCAGGTCAATTTTGTTTTTGGAAATTTATTTTTAATTTCTTCAAATATGTCCGAGTAATCACATCATCTTTCTGAAAAAGAACAGTATATGTATTAGATTCTTACCACTGCTGATTCTGAAGGATAGTTCAAACTCTGAATACATTGTTCCTTCCTTTTGCACATGTCGGTATTACTTATGTGTGGCAGATTGTGATAATTGATAACGTTAGATGTTCTATACCAAATAGTATGCAACCCACTTTTTGTTGTTGTTGATACACCGATAGTTGAGGGTGGGAGGATTTGAACCCTTGATGTTTTCATTGGAAACACTAGAAGGTGCTAATTGAGCTAAAAGGCTCTTGGCAGTATGCAACTCACTTTTAAGTGGACCTTTCTTGTTGATCCTTTTCAGTTATTTATTTAAACCTGGTCAAATAATCAGACAACCATCTTAGAGTGAATCTTTTGTGTTTTGGAAATTTATGCCTCATTGGAGTGATTCTTTGCAAGAGGCTCCTGAAAAGTATCTTAAAGATGGCTAGATGAAGTTACTTGCTTATCTATGATTTGAAGAATATAACGAGATCGATGGTCCATGCATATACTAACATAATTAAACTCTCAAACAGGGTTGCAAATCATTATGGCAAGTTGTAAGGTGCTACCTTGTCTGATTATTGGGTTTCAAGATGCCATCAACCAACACCATCAATGTCTGACTATAGCTTACAAGAAGTGATTGTCACAGTCAAGTATTTCAGCTGGGATCACAAGTCTGATTTAGGTCATACAAGCTAATAAGTTAAGAGGAATAAGGAATGAATGTATATAGCAAAAGCCAACCTATTTGCTTCTATTTCTAGAGGGCCTCCAAACATTTGTGTTATCGGTGGGTTTACTGGTTTTGTAGTGTTGCAGGTCTATATGGTTTTGTTTTCAAATTTTGTGATGGGTTTGTGGAGCTACCATAAATTTAAGATATACTAGCCTTTAACTTGAGTTAGTTGCTTTTTTATCAATTTCCATTTTATTTGCAAGAGTTTGTGTTTTTTTTTTAAAAATAATTAAAAGCCTAATTCCAATGATAAAGTGTGCAATATGTTTTTGTTGAACTGTAATTTCAATGTCCTTTTAGCAGTTTAAATTACACAGAAAAATAACAATATATATATATTGTTTTATTTATAAATGAGATCAATACTATTACCCAAAGAGAGATAGAACAATGAGCACAGACAAAAGTGACAAGCAGATAAATGCTGCAGAACCCAAAACTGCAATTCCATAGATTGCCACTCAAACTCCCCTGCAACTGCAATTAAAACACAGAAGAGAAGCACCTTAAATCTAAAAGTACAACAATGTCAATCCCAAAAAATAAGCAAACTAGAGATCTTACAGTAAATTCCCCTAATGGAGAGTACATATCTAAACTCAACATAGAGGACATCAATTTCTTGTGGCTGTCATAGCAACTTCAATGCAGCAGTAAACTCTCTTGTGCTCTCACCTCAAGCTGAATCCTTATCCTCCCTTACACAAGCATATAAAGTCTCTGACATAGGACAACCACACTATTTCAATGGAACAAATAAACAACAATAGAATCAAAAATAAACCCTAGGAGTCAGCACCTAAAGGTTGCTTAGAGTCAGCACCAAGCAAAACTGGAGTCGGCACTAGTGTAAAAAGAAACACATGTTTTCTTTATAATTCTCAAAACTGTCTTACAATAATCAGAAAAAGTGCTTAAATAGCTAACAATAAAAACATATAAAGAAACCCTAATTATTAAATGCTCAGGCTTGCTTAATCTCAAGCCCAATTACTAGCAGGCTCCATTCATAAGGCCACAAGTTAGGCCGTCTTCTTTTTGCTCTTCCTCCCATACATGCGTATAATTGGGGGCTTGTACCTTGTGTCCGCACTAATCTCCTCCCTTTTGCATTTGATAATTTCCTTCCACTTTCAAACATCCCTTTTCAACTACGCTTCTAGTTTCTCACCTCCTAGATTTGCTTTAGGTAGCTGTGAGAATTGCAACCTGAGGGGGCGAGATATTTAGCATCCCTCAATAAAGGAGTTTCATAATGGAGGCTCAACTACATATATACTTCCTCTTAAATTAAGGGATTTACAATGAAATTGCAACTTACTTTAATTTGAAATAAAGAAAACAAAGAAAAACCTCGAGAATTTATTAAATTATAAAATGGTATATCAATTCCAAAATCAATGTTACAAGGGCTTAGTCATATGTTATTGAGGGAAATGAAAATTACATGGATCAGATACTCTAGCCTATATCCCAAAATATAAAATTTGGAGGTTAAGCTACAAGGTGGGAAAGTATTACATGCCCTCCCTGCCTAGTCTAAGAATGTTTGCCAAGAGTTTGAATGGCCAATACTTGGGCCAATACAAACAAGCCTTGAGGGCATCTTCATTTCCAACAAAGCTTTGAAAACCCAAACCCAAAGTTCTAAGACAAAAAGCCCACAATACATTGATCTACTTCATGTCTCCATGTATCTAGGGCCCACCTCAAGGCCCAGTCTTGCACCCAATAAGGCCCATCAGCGAATGAGGGTATGCCACACAGCCCACAATGAGACTTAATGTCCGTTTGGATACAACTTATTTTTGCTGAAACTGAAAACTGAAACACTGTAGCAAAATAATTTTTAAATGTGTGAATAGTGCCATGGAACCCATTTTTAATATTTTTTTTTCTGAATAAAGTAGTTGTGGGTCCCATGAACAGTGCGTGAACAGTGCTACTATAGTGATAATTGTCTACCTGAAACGCATGAAAAGAAAAAAAAAAAAAAAAGAGAACGCTGAAATCTGAAACGCAGACGCTCGCAACGTGAATCCAAACACATACTCATAATGGTCAGATTATTAACTAAAATGGGCAACAGTAGGGCTAATATGATAATGGAATCAAACCTGAAAAGGCAAAATGAAAATTTGAAAAAATAAAATGCCAAAATGAAAATAACTCCAAATTTTAATGGCCAAAATTTTACTTTAGTCTTTTTATATTATTATAATGGTTTGTATTTTAAAATAAAAAATCTATGGTTTTTTATAATCAAAATGGAATATTCTTTGGATGAGGATGAGGGTTGTAGAGTCCCGATTTGTGGCCCAAACCCAAAGTATAGAGGATCTCGGCCTAATGAGCCCAATAGAATAAATTTGTAGAGAGTGGGTCAAAGAATTAGGCCCTAATGAATTGAACAACGGCTAATATGGAATTAAATAACAATCAGACACAAACAAGATGTATTGACATCAATAAACTTTCGGTCCGAGGAGGCTATAATCATATATATTGATCACAGTTAAATACAGAGACAATTTTGATTACTACAATGTTCTCCTTTTCCTTTTTTCGATCCCTTATCCATGAAGAGTCTTTCACCTTATATATCCTCCTTTGGATCATCTTCACCCTCCACTTGTTGATCATCCGAACCCTTACTTGAGTACATGTCCCATCAAACACCCTATCTAGTTTTCTGTGAGTTGTGGTAGCCAAGGTAGTACTATTCAGAGATCTTCTCCACATAAATGCAGCCAAAAAAGTAGCTGCAGTGCATTTAATGCAATGGTGGCAGCTTTTCCTTGGATATTTTTGGATTTCCTTCCTTCTCATATGTTCATGAAGTATGTCTCTTTTATTGGAGCTTTCTGGAGGATTAGGTTGACAGATGGAGTACATATTGTGAACTATTTTCATCACATCCGAGGAGGATTTCCTCCTCGAATTACCTCCCACTTGTTCCCCATCTTTGAAACTTTAATTGGGAACGTTTAATAATTACTTGCTCTTCGTCGGACTTATCAATGTCCTCGGAAATCCTACTCGGACATGATAAAAATAGTTCACAATATGTACTCCATCTGTCAACTTAATCCTCCAGAAAGCTCCAATAAAAGAGACATACTTCATGAACATACGAGAAGGAAGGAAACCCAAAAATATTCGAGGGAAAGCTACCACCACCGCATTAAATGCACTACAGCTACTTTTTTGGCCGCATTTATGTGGAGAAGACCTTTGAACAGTACTACCTTGGCTACCACAACTCACAGAAAATCAGAGAGGGTGTCTAATGGGATAGGTACTCAGGTAAGGGTTCGAATGATCAATAGGTGGAGGGTGAAGATGATCCAAAGAAGGATATATAAGGTGAAAGACTCTTCTTGGATAAGGGATCGAAAAAAGGAAAAGGAGAACACTGTAATAATCAAAATTGTCTCTGTATTTAATTGTGATCAATATATATGATTATAGCCTCCTCGGACCGAAAGTTTATTGATGTCAATACATCTTGTTTGTGCCTGATTGTCATTTAATTCCATATTAGCCGTTGTTCAATTCATTAGGGCCTAATTGTTTGACCCACTCTCTACAAATTTATTGTATTAGACTCATTGGGCCAAGATCCCTTATACTTTGGGTTTAGGCTATAAATCAGGACTCTACAATTGGCACCGTCTGTGGGAAATAACTTGTGTGATAGTGAAAACAACGATCAAAAATGGCAAATTCAGGCTCACATCAGGCAGAATCCATGGCATCTCAACGTGAAAATCATTTCGCCAATCTTGAACGTAGGACAGATAGGGAAGGCAGCGTGCACGTTACACACACAAGCAAAAGCCACTCTCGAGTTGGGAGTCACGTCTCTCAAGAACAACACAATAAAGCCATGCAAACTAGGGCCCAAAATAGTGTATTGGGTCTTGGGCCTTGTTCGAGGACATTGATAAGTCCGAGGAGGAGCAAGTAATTGTTAAACGTTCCCAATTAAAGTCTCAAATATGGGGAACAAGTGGGAGGTAATCCAAGGAGGAAATCCTCCTTGGACATGATGAAAATAGTTCACAATATGTACTCCATCTGTCAACCTAATTCTCCAGAAAACTCCAATAAAAGAGACATACTTCATGAACATACGAGAATAAAGGAAACCCAAAAATATCCAAGGGAAAGCTACCACTACCGCATTAAATGCACTGCAGCTACTTTTCTGGCCGCATTTATGTGGAGAAGACCTCTGAACAGTACTACCTTGGCTATCACAACTCACAGAAAACCAGAGAGGGTGTTTCATAGGACAGGTACTCAAGTAAGGGTTCGGATGATCAATAGGTGGAGGGTGAAGACGATCCAAAGGAGGATATATAAGGTGAAAGATTCTTCATGGATAAGGGATCGAAAAAAGAAAAAGGAGAACATTGTAGTAATCAAAATTGTCTCTATATTTAATTGTGATCAATATATATGATTATAGCGTCCTCGGACCGAAAGTCTATTGATGTCAATACATCTTGTTTGTGCCTGATTGTCATTTAATTCCATATTAGTCGTTGTTCAATTCACTAGGGCCTAGTTCTTTGACCCACTCTCTACAAATTTATTGTGTTGGGCTCATTGAGTCGAGATCCCCTATACTTTGGGTTTGGGCCACAAATCGGGACTCTACAAGGGTGATTCCAATCGGAATGTAATCTTCCAAATTAACAATTCAATTATTTATTTTAAAAAATAGATAATTAATTTTGATGTTTAGAAATTTCACAATTATCTTTTGTTTCTTCCATTGCATGATGATTATTTCAATTGAACCAATGAGAATCAAAATTTCATTGTCCCATATTGTTTAAGGGTTCGTTTGGTTAGAGGGGTGGAAAAGTGGGAGGATAGAAAGTATTTTAATTTCTCATCTTTTTGTTTGGTTGGGAGTGGAAAAGTGGAGAGATGAAAAAAAAAGTGAGTTTATATAAATTTACTTATACACCCTTGTTAAAAAATGATTGCTAATTAAAACAAAAAAGTGACAAACAAAAAAAAAAAAAAAGGAAAAAGAAAAAAGAAGAAAAACAAATCAACTATTACACCCACAGCCCAGGATATATAATAATAATAATAAAAATAAAAAAGCAACGTCTAGGGAAAAAAAAAAAAAGGAATTGGACGAATTGGGTGCACATGGGCATTTTTGTCCATTAAGCAGCCTTATTTTCTCTCTTCAGTTTTCTCTCTATTTTGGGGAAAAACTTTTTGGTGGGCCTGGAGAGAAAACATCCGAACCTCATCATTTATTTTCCTCTCACCCACCCAACCAAACATACTCTAAAAAAGTTTTCCTTCCCATTTTCTCTCCAAAGTTTTCCATCTACCATATTTCACCTCCAAACAAACACACCCTAAGAGAATGTGTTTGTGTAAAGTATAACTTGCCACACCATCTTTTCAAAGTTAATATGGCTTTTGAGTGAAGTTTTTGGTGTGCCTTTGTGTTAAAATTATGTCTTCTTTCCCATGTGTGTATGTGTGCGTCTGTTTCTATATATAAAAAAAGAAAAAAGAAAAAAAAGAAGGTAATTATCACATAGTGTTTAAGGGAGAGAGTTATGTGTAGTATAACTTGTCTCGTTTTCCCTTCAAAGTTATTTGAGTGCAGTTGCTCCACTCTCCCTTAAAAGTTACTATAGTTTTTTAGTGGAGTTTGTGGTGTGTTTTTGTAATTAAACATCATCCCCTCTCCCTTGTGTGTGTTTGTCTCTCAAATTTTTATTTCATGCATTCATGCTCAATTAAAGTCATTTTCAACAAATAAAGATTATTCTTTTGCATGAACTGATCAAAAACTAAAAATTTCATTTTGAAAATATCATTTTTACCGTTGAATCCATTATGACCCATTAGGATATAAATTTTTACCCTTGAATCTGTAAAATTCCCCAATCCATATCTTTGAACCAAAGCTTTTGGGCTAATACTCCAAATATCTCCAGGCCATATCTTCCTTGCATAGTTGGATTTATTTTGACTCTTAATCTTGACCCAAATCTAAAACCGGGAATGAAATTACTAAAACTATTACAAATTTTACTAGCAAAAAACATACAAATTAACGTGGCAAGAATATAATTAATACCCAAGGGCGAAAAATATACAAACCAACGGTTGCAAAAATACGATCGCTGCCCAAAGCCAAAACTATGTTGTTAAGTGGGGGGCCTTGACCACCCCCAAATTGTTTAAAAATTGTCTAAAGCAGGTAAATTTGAAGACCTAAGTCATTTTTGTAAGAATTGGCCCCCCACCAAAAACCAATTGCCCCCGCCGCACCCACACCACCCCCCCCCCCCCCCCAACTGTTCTTAGTTGTCTATGTAGTGACTTTCACTCATTTACTAGCTATTAGTTTTTTTGTCTTTATCATTCAAACTCCCCCACCACACGTCAAACCATTAGCTTGGTATTGAAGTTCAACTTTTTCAATTCCCAAGCTTCCATATGTTGCCCTAAATTTCCACCCTTTCATGTTGCTCTCCCACTAATAGCTATTCAAGCTTTCACTGGTACTATGTGCTCACAGCTCATTCTCACTCAGTATTTAGGTTCTCCATTTTCCTTAAAAAAGTCTTGAGCTTATTTGAAACTTAGCAAAAATGACTTAAAATCTTGGGAGGTGCTAAATTCTTATTCCTTCTTCTTCTTCTTTTATTTTTTATTTTTATTTTTTTTTTATTATTATTTTTTTTATGTATTTATTTACTCCACGGTTTATGATTTTATTTTCCTTTAATTTATTAAACTAATTGGTAGGCTTTGTTCAGAATTTCATTTTGACTTCTATTCTACCCCCAACAACCAGATGTGAAAGTCATCTTAGCTTTTTATATATAATTTCATATTGGCTTATAATGATTTTGTTATATTTAATTTTTATTAATATTATGTCTTCATGTAGAGTAGTCAAGTGTAATCTAGTTTGTTGATAAGTTCAAGCTCGGCTCGTATTCAAATAAAATTAAATAAATAATGCAGAACTTGTAATACTTAGATCGGCTCATCTTCAGCCATATTTAGGAGCAAATGCTACTTTTTAGGCCAAAGAGGAAATCAGATTTGTTTTCCAGAGTAAACTAAAGTACTGAACCACTAAAGGAACAATTTTTTGAATAAGCACTGAAGGAAGAATTAGGTTGAGTTGGTTGCATCAAACTTTGACAAAAGAGTAATGGGAAATTTTCAACACAGACAAGTTGGTAAGAAAACATAAAAAATAATAATAATTGCTGAAACCTGAAAGGTAGAACATCGTTGTTAGATCTCTGGCAAGTAAATATATATAGAGATGTAACTGCATCATTCCTCTCATGTTCCCATGCATCTCATTCAACCTTACAAGGCAATATACTCTTGCATGTTACACTTAAATCTGTCACTTTCATTTTCTGCGATGGACCTCATGAGACTATTGACGGTTGCACTTATTTTGATTTTGTGTGGTACTGAAACCTTGAGTGGTGATGGGACACTTGTTCTTGACTACTACAAAGAAACGTGCCCATTGGTGGAAGAGATTGTGAGAGTCAATGTCGAGATTGCAGTGGCTAAAGAACCTCGAATGGCTGCCTCGCTGCTTCGCTTACATTTCCATGATTGTTTTGTCTTGGTTAGGCCTCTCTCTCTCTCTCTCTCTCTCTCTCTCTCTCTCTCTCTCTCTCTTTGTTTCCATGAATCACAATTACAACACACACTACAATTGTTTTACAACAGAGAACCCAGATAGAGCTGACAAGCTCCACCATCATTATGAGCCAATCAGAACTTTCAAGACCCTGTTGCCTCTCACTGAGATCGAAAACCATGCAGACATGCAAGTCCTCCAAAACAAGAAGCTAGCTTGTGAGAAATAGGGAAACGGTTATACCAAATAAATCAAGAGATCTAAACCGAGAAGAGAGAGTAAGAGAGGTGTCGGGTGATGATGATGGCGATGCTTAATCGCAATCTTTTCATAACCCCATTAAAATCCTTAAGATCTCATAGGTCTCCCTTACCATCAATCCACCATCTTGTCATGTCAACAATTTTGGTCAGTTAGGTTACAATAAGGATGACAATGAAACATGTTTCAAAAGAGTAACGACTAAAATGATACAGAATATTTTATAGAGACCAAAATAAAATCATCATTATAAATTGAATACCAAAAGCATATTTAAACTTATATTTATTTATTAATTTTAAGGGAAGAGAAACCATACACCATAGATACGGAAACGGTTTCTATTATTGCTACAATTTTATTTAACAAATAGTGTATAGCCAAGCCATAAGTCTAATGAATGGTAATATAAGTTTTACGGTTTCTTCATAATATTTGACGTAACAATTTGTGATTGATATATCATAAAAGTGATGTGTATAGTGATACATATAAAAGTAATGTTACACCTCAACAAATTGTAAAATTTATTTTGTGCATTCTTGTACTTTATAGACAAAATTTGACTACAAATTTAATTAATATCTTTGGCTTCAACCCACAATAAAAAAAAAATGGCGTGTACATTATTGAAACATTTGTTACCTTTCTATTGTGAGCTTTATTATTAGCAAAATCTGTTTTACTTGGGAGTCGGTATATGATATCTCCTGCCCCCTTTGGCTTTTACCTGAGGTACTTGAAGAGTTGAACTGCCAACCTTTAGAATATACGTGAAAGACCTTTGAATAGAACTAAACGATCCAGTCATATTCATCATTAATTGGATTTATTGGGCTTTCACTTTTCATTCCCATGACCTATATTTAAATTCAAATGTTGATCCTACTTTTGATGCAACTCTAGGTAAACCTAACCCCCACCAATTATCTTTTTTCATATATTGAATGGTGAAATCTTTTTCTTTCTTGTCCTCAAATGTGGAAGAATTTCCTTACCAAAACGGTGATGCCCATATATCATGTAGTATGTTGTTCCACTTCTCATCTCTATGACTTTATTTTTTTTATTTTTTTACTCATTTTTTTCTTTTCTTTTTTTGGGTTTTACTAGGGGTGCGATGCTTCAGTTCTATTGGACACTAATGGGGACATGATCAGTGAAAAGCAAGCTGTGCCTAACCTAAACTCACTTCGTGGAGTTGAGGTTATTGATGAGATAAAGTACATTTTGGAAAAGGCTTGTCCTTATACAATTTCTTGCGCTGATATTATAGCCATTGTTGCTCGTGATGCTGTAGTATCGGTACGTCTTACTTTTTCTCTTAAGTTTCCATTTTGTATAAGGTAGACTAGATTCACTAGAAGATGATAAGCATGAGAAGAAAAAAAAAAGGGAACTTTACCTGCAAATCAATTTGGAGGAAACTTTCTCCAACCTACTACTACGTAATAATAATAAAAACTATTCCCATATACTTTTATTCATATAACGTAATAATAAAAAAAATTATTCACATATACTTTTAGTCATATAATCTTTTTAATGAATGATATAATTTACTTAAATAATATATAAAAATAATCTAATAAATTGCCATGGATGGATTAGAGGAAATTCTTCTAAGAAAATCTTGTCCAAAAAAAAAAAAAAAAGGGTTATTTTTAGACAAGTCAGAAAGCTTGATGGGAATCAATTCTCATTTAAAAAGGTATCTTCCGAAATGGTATATGATATGGCTCCTACATGGTACATACTACAAAAGTAGATAATGTGTGTCCGAGTTCAATCAATGATTAAGATGGCTGATGCTCATCCTTCAGAAATGATGCAACTGCAAACTTTAAATAGACTGGATTTTCTTGATAATTGTTACAGGTAAATTGAATGGCCTAACAAAATTTCTACTGGCCAGTGGATTTGATTTTCCCACATCCACTATTTCACACCTCTTTTTTCGAGTACACTTTTATATGTTAAAATATAGACATTATTACATCAAAATTATATATATATTTGTGAAATAGTGAATGTAAATTGAGCGTAAAAGAATATACATATTTTTAGCCATTATTTAGGTGGTAGAGGAACACACTGGTAGGCAGACCTTTTATTTTTATTTTTGCTCCATTATCATATATATTTTCATACATTAGACTCTATTACATTCATCATATATAAGACCATCCCTTAATTAGCTAATCTGAATTCCTGTTCTTTTATGCTTCCCGAACGTATACAAGAGAATTCTACTTGATTTTAGATTCCTTGAGAAGGCCTAGAATTTGATGGAGGAGGTCAATTTGGAATTTTCCTCAAGGATATAGCCAGCACAACTTCAATTTGAATTTTGCTTCTTCATGTTACTGTCACACACACACACACACACACACACACACACACACATATATATATATATATATATATATGTTTCTAACAATTACAAATAATTTTTGTAAATGTAACAATTTGAATTTGCTTATCTAAATAGAGAGGTGGGCCAGGATGGGATGTATTGCTAGGCAGGAGAGATTCACTGGAAGCAAGCTTCAGTGGCGCCAACCAATTAATCCCTGCTCCAAATTCCTCTCTAGAGACTCTTATTTCCAATTTTAAACAACATGGCCTTGACGTGGGGGACTTGGTTGCTTTATCAGGTAATTTATGACCATCCACTTTCATAATGAAGAACAAATTGTGTGGGCAAATTAAGAGACACTGAAAATTTTACAATCAGCTAGAAAATCACATTTTTCTTTCAATTGAAAGTTAAGGATTTGGAGCCATATCAGTTGTTATGATGCTCATATAAAAAACCAAAAAAAAATTATAAGTATAGCAATAATTGTTGATATGATTTATTGTAATTTATAGATAATAAAAATAATATCAATAGTGAAGCCAAATAAAAGTGATGTTGTTCTAATCATAACAAATCATATTAACCAATGTGAAAAATATTGTGAAAAATATTTTATGTCATGTTACTTTCTTTTGTGAAAAATATTACAAGAAAAAATTGATTGAAAGATGACAGCTTTCACTAAATCTTTTATGTCATGTTACTTTCTTGAGAATCAAGCAAATCTTTCTCAAGTATTTAAATTACATTCCTTTTGTGTGAAACAACTGTAACACCTTGCAATCTACAAGGGGATTTCAACAGGTAGCCATACGGTGGGAAAGGCAAGGTGTGTAAGCTTCAGGCAAAGGGTGTATGATGTTAGTGCCGAAGAACACTATGATCCTTTCAAGAGATATACAACCTTCCGAAGAATCCTACGGTCCATATGCCCGAAATCAGGAAGGGACAATGAGCTTGCACCACTTGATTTCACAACCCCGGCTAGATTTGATAACCACTACTACATTAACCTCCTCCAAGGAAATGGTTTGTTGGGTTCAGATAATGTGTTGGTCACTGAAGATCATGAGGGGTTGATAATAGAGCAGGTGTGGGCTTATGCCTCTAATCAAGAGCTCTTCTTTAAGGCATTTGCGAATTCTATGGTCAAGATGGGGAACATCAACGTACTCACCGGAAATGAAGGAGAAATTAGGAGGAAGTGTAGGTTTGTCAACACCTAACTCATGGATATGACCTTCTCAGAACTTTTTACTATATGGATCTCACTTATAGCGCTAAAATTGCAATCGGAATACATAGTTAACATGTAATATATGCGTACGAAACTTGTCAGAGATATCATGACCCAACTACATGTGTGTTCTTAGTGTGCTGAGAAGACATATTTTCATTATATTTTTAGAATAAATCCTTTGATTTTAGATATGCTTTTAAAGATTTTAATAACTTTTATTTACTTCGAAAACATAAAATTAAAATAAATAGTAAATAACTAAAGAAATCTAATTTTTATGGGCCAGATTTCCTGGCACTTAATAGGGTCCAACTTTATAATTACATTTTTAGTATGGGCAACAATAACTGATTTTTCGAGCTTAGAGGAGTTGGTGACTTGCTGAATAATTAGTGGAAACACAAAAGCATGACACATCCATGATCCATTAGTTACTACAAACATCTTACAAAAGCTTGCAACCCCTCCAAATCCAATAGGGAAAATAAGGCGTACTCCACTTGAACCTTCCATGCATAACTTGGAACCGACCATGTTAATTAATTAATTAGCCAATTAAATGTCAGTTTCTCTTTATGTTGTGAACTTGTGTGTGTCATCCATGTATCCATCCTTTTTTTTAAGGATTTAAAGTATAGCTTCCATGTACCACTTTACAACTTATTTTCAAACATTAAAAATAAATTTTCTTTAATACCATTTTATATCAAAGACCATTTCACTTTGTGATTATTTGGTAGTGTGCCTAATCGACTCTCTTTATCTCTTGGATTTATAGATTTGCAGCCACACATGTCTTCATTAAACCCACTCTTCTCCTCCACTCTCTTACCCCCTCCATCCAAACAAGCTATTAAGGTTCCTGTTATTTACCTAAGCAAGCTCAAAGGAAACCAAGTTCAGGTCTACAAGATTTGCCCAAAAAATCACAACTCGTTCCTTTTAACCCAAGTTAAACTTGCTAGAAACTTTCTCAACAAAAATCTTCCACAAACTCTATCTACATCATATTTTAAATCCATGGTGAAGCAACGATAAAACACGCAAAAATTGATCCTTTGATGAATCCAAATTTCTCTTTCCTTCGGTCTATCTTCTACAAACTCTTTCCTTCCAATTTTCCTCAAAAAAGAAATTCCTTTCAACTTGTTGCATTGCATTTTACCTTTTGCTAAGAATCTATGAAAATCTATGAGTTCCAGTAGCTATTGAACCATGCAATTATACCACATGTATATGAGATGTAAAAGTTAATAGCATGATATTTAATATAGTGCTAGCTATTGCATAACTCAAATCCAAAATTTAAATCATAAAACATACACCGGTTGTAGGACCTCCATTCAAAATTCAGCATGGTCTATAAATTTAACAGACCATCCTAAATTTTGAATGGATGTCCTACCATCAATGCATGTTAAAGAAAATGAGCTTATAAATGTATACTGGACAAATGATATCAAGTAACTCAAGATTGTAGACCTTCATTTTGGTTACTAAAATACACTGGACATAATCACGTATGGGCATACTGCATCTCAAATTACTAAAAACATAATTTGTTTTATACTTAAGATCAACATCAAACCCAACATCATGACAATAGACCTTCATTTTGATTTCAAAAATACACTACACATAATCACGTATGGGCAGATTGCATCTCAAATTACTAAAAACATCATTTGTTTTAGACTTGAGATCAACATCAAACCCAACATCATGACATGGTGCGTGATTTAGAAACCTAAACCACAAAGGTACTAACTAAAAATATGGTGAATAATTAAAAACTAATTACAAACGTTTGAATAATTATGTATCAAGCAAAAAGGGGCATCAGTTCTCCAAAGTGAAATAGCATCAATTGAAACATCAGACGCAAATTACCCATTAAAAACATTGAGATTCATCACTTGCCCAAAGGGAAATAACAGTATAAAAACAATCCAATCCAAGACCAACATTAAAACGCACAAAAATTTTCACTCAAATGGACTTGCCACTAACATCAAAGGGAAAAGAAAGTGAGAAATTCAATAAAATTTGATGCCATGTAAATTTGACACAAATTTTCACCGAATTTTTCAGTCACTCTTTTTCTTTGTCATTTATGATTCAAAATTTATGATTCAAAAAGTTTAGGGACAAACTCTTTGGCACACACTTTGCCACAACTTGCTTGGACGTCATACACCCAAGTAAGTTATGGCAATGTGTGTGCCAAAAATGTGTATACCTAGCAGAACTTTGTGATTTGGTAAGACCAAGTAAGATGCCATGAATTAGGATGACAGAATTGTGAGATGATTCCTAAGAAACACTCCTAATAAACAGTAACAGCAATTTCCATGAAATCAAATTCCAACCTTTCTCCCATGAACGCCTTTACCACCATGCTATGATAGTTCAAAAAGAACCAACATACGCTGATGATGATGACATCCAATGGGTTTGGGTAAGATCTGATTCAATTTCAATTACTGGAATTACACAACAATACCACCCAATCCCATAATATTTCACTAAACAAGCTACAATGTGTAACAATCAGCTATGTAAATTCTGATCATAGACATCTCAATAAACAGAACACCACAAACAAACTTTAAGCAAAATATAACAGGGCATCAGTTCTCCAAGGTGATATAGCATCAATAAAAAAAATTTCAGCCGCAAATTACCCATTTGTTACAATGAGATTCATCACATGCCCATCCAACCACAAACATAATTTTTTTACTTTAAAAACAAACAAACAAAGAAACCCAGTTTCCAGAATTTAATAATAAGAGTGAGAGAGAGAAGAAAGCGATCAGAACCTGTCGGGATTCACGAGGTCATCACACTATGACAGTCAGTGGATTGACAGACATGAATTTCTATCATCACCTCGCCTTTCAACTCTCCCATACCTTATATAACAAATAATAATATGTAAAAACATAGAGAGAAGGAATAAATGTAAAGGAAAGGAAAGCTCAGAACTTCTTAGAGGGTTGTGTTTGCCATCAAAGACAGAGCTCCTGAGAGACCGTCTCTGGTACACAGATAGTTCTTCATCATAGCTTCTCAAAACAACAACAACAACACAAATCTGCGTTGAAAAACCAAAATAAACAGAACTAGAGAATTCTAGTGAGAGACAGAGGCTGCTTGGTGTCTATGTGAGAATGAAAGGGGTGTCAAAGAGGCAATTTATAGAGACGAAGGCTGTGTTTGCGTCACTCTGAAACCCTAATCTTATTCCATACCAAGCATACGGGCCGATCGGTTTTGGGTTTCCATTTGGGTTTTCACACTTTTGGGTTTTGGGTTTAGAATGTTCTTTCTGCAACCAGGCCCGTTTAAAATATTAGATTCTTTTTCTTTTTTTTTTAATTTTTGGTTAGGGAGAGAGACAAATCATCTGCATTATTATTATAACCAAACTTCTTGTTTTAAAACAAGCTAGAGGAGACTTCTTCATATCATATATCACCTCTTTTACCTACAAACTCTTCCTTCCTTTCTTTCTTCATCGAAAGCTTGACCCAACCAATAACTCATATAAAATCGATTTGTTTAGGAGTCTTTAATGACCCGTTTGAATTAAAAGGGTAGAGAAAGAATAGAGTAGAGTTAGCTTAAAATTAGTCTATTTTTAACCAATTTTACTCTACTCCCCTCCACTGCACCTCTCTTTCCTCTTAATCCAAATAGATCTTAACTCTCTGGGGAGAAATAAACCTTTTTTTTTTTTTTTTTTACATCAAGTTATATGGGAGTGCATTTGATGCACTATATTAGTATATCCTTGTTTCACGTAAATAGTGAGCCCCGTATATATGGAGTCATCCATGATGAGAGAAATGTGTGATATACAAGATGTAAAAAATAGGTTCTCCTATTATGGTTGCTAAGATATGCTAACTAAAAATGACATAATAAGTGGTAAGGAATTCACTTTCATTATGTCTTGAATTATTTTTATTGCTATTAAATAAATGACAATTATTTTTTTATAGTTTATGACCTTATTTACAATTTACACCCTCCACTATTATGGTTTGTCACATTTTTGCTACTAACCCACTAAAAAGCAATGTCATTTTTTTATTATATATTTTCTATTTAAAACGATGACAATTTTTGGATGGTTAAATTTTAACATATGCTGATGAAAGAACCCCTAAACTCCCAAAAAAAAAAAACCATACATCTAGATTCTTATACTTAAGAAAATGTACATATGCACTATAGTAGACCTTTACATTTAGAGCATATTGTAGCAGTTCTTTTTCTTTTTCTTTTTTCTTTTTTTTTGTAAATTTGTTTCTCTCTCCTCATGCACACACTCTCACATGTCTCTACCTCTCTTTTCATTGGACCATCAAATTGAAGCACCACCATCAGATCACCACCAATTTCAAACCAAGAGATTGAACCACCTTCGACGAATCACTAGTTTGAGAGAGAGAGAGAGAGAGATAAATTAATAAATAAATGAATAGTGTTGGTTGTAATATGAAAAATAAGAGATGAGATGCAAGTGAGTTGTGAAATGGTATATTAAAATAGATAAAATAGCTTTTTAGGGTGTAAAATAAGTATTTTTTTTAGAACCCTAGATGCTTATTCTTATTAGTTGATAAAACTCTTCACCCACCCAACTCAAAAGAGATTAAATGGTTGAGTCAAGAATGTTCAACATGATGCCAAGGATGATGATACTTATTATTAAGCTAAAATGCAAAACCCACCCTCTAAGTTTTACCATATATATTTTTTTTCAATTATCTAATGTTGCTTTCAATCAATTTAGTCCTAAGAATTATAAAAAATTAAAAATTATTTTTTGAAGAAACAAAAATTTAAAAAATAGAAATCCTAATCTCTAATCTCTCACTCTCTTCTTCTTCTTTCTCTTTTCTTTCTATAATCTCTCATACTCTCTCTCTCTTTAGGCCTGACCCAAGCAGCTCCTTTTCAAGCTTTGTTCATGGCCAACCGCTCCCCGCTCCTCACTGTTCATTGTCGTTACTTGGCAGTGGTCGTCTTTCTCTTAGCTTGGTTCAATTGGGTAAATTTCCCCCTCTCTGCATTTTCTCGTTAAACCCTCAATGGAGTTCCAAACCATGACTAGGCTATTGTGTTTGGATTTTTTTTGGTTGGTTTCAAAGACTAGTGATGATGAACAACCCAAATGAGCTCTCTTCAATCTGATCTAGGTCTCTTTGGATTCTCTCTCTCCAATCTAATCTAGGTTTCCTTGGATTCTCTCTCCGATCTAATTTGGACTTTTAAGTTTGGTTTTTAGCCAAATATGTTCTTATTCTGATTTTGTTAGCAAAAATCAAATGAACCCTAAAATTAAAAAGCCTGAATAAATATTGTTTGTGGGTAGCGAATTTGTAAATTGTATGTGGATGTGATAGTGAATGTTGGAACAAGATCCTCTTGTCTTTGTTCGTTGTGCTCTGATCTAAATTTGTGTCTTGGAATTTTGTATTTGGATGCTGTAGGGATGAAGGGCCTAGGTGGAAGTATTGGGTCGTGGGCTGCACCCAAGGATGTCAAAGCGCCCGAGGATGTTAAATAGCCCAAGGATAGATAAATATTAGCGAAGGCATACAGATTGATGAACCGTGGAAGAAGTCTGGTCACAATGAGCAAGAGACGTTGTCCGAGGAGAAATACCTCCTCGGTTAAGTAGAGTAGAGGTCAAAGGTCCAACCATCCATTAAGAACAGGGCAACAAGCAATCGTGCTTGGAATTATAAGCATCAGAGAAGGATAAGACAAATGAGAATTGAGAAATATCTGAGAAAAAGGCTGCTACCATCGCATTGAATGCTTTGTATCTAACCCCCTAGCAGTATTAATGTGGAAGTGATACCTGAATAGTAACTTTCAGCCTTATCTACCCCCAAAGACTTCAAGAAGGTGCTGATGGCACAAGTATCAAGAAGATTAGCAATCTAACCTATACGTAGAGGGTTAAGATGAAAGAAGGGGAGGGAATATAAAGGAGAACCCCATTGCAAAGGGGATCATTAGAAAATCTAGAGAGAAATCACTACACACTCAAGAGTTGTAATTTGGTATAAGTCTAAGAGAAATATATAAGAACAGACCTTCTTTGAACTTGACTAAGGAGAATTTTTCTTATTCAAAACTATTTGCTTTATTCATTCCAATAATAACTATCCTACTGTGATCATTGTCCATCTAACTCATTGAAAGTTCAGTTTCAAGCCCACTCTATAACAAATTCATTGTTTTGGGCTCTTTAGGCCATTGACCATATATTTGGGCTTTGGAATTAAATTGTGCCTTTACAAATGACATTTTTGGTTTTGATCAATATAAAGAAAATTTTTGTTATTTGTGTACTCGGTTTGTCGAATTCATGTACTGCATTTTTGGAATTTTTAATTTTTTTTTAAAATAAGCATTTTGCATTTTTTAATTTAAAAAACTGGAGAAAAAAGAAAAAGAAAAAAGAGAGGCAAAATAGTAGAGCATTATCTGAAGTTAGTGGAAGCCTTGAATTGAACACTTGAAATTTAGAGTACTGAATTGACCGAAAGCAAAATTTGAAGACTGAAATGAATTTTGGTGAGTTTTGCATCTTAGCATTATCCCTAGATGGGAATTACCTTTATGTGGGAGGAGGATAAAAATACACCAGTAGAGAATAATTTAACCAGTCGGTCAGAGTGTGAGCTAACCAGCTGAGGAACCAGTTCTGGGTTTTAAGTTCAAGCAGCTGTATGGTCTATAAGTCTGAAGAAACTGGTTGTCTGGTTCTAAATTTCTACTACAGAAGCAAGCTCCACTAAATTCGTACAACATACCCTTTGAAACAGGGGATAGACCCAATAAAATGACAATGGAAGGTAACAAGAACCAAATTGGAGAACATTGGAACTAGAATTATACCAAAAAATGGTAGAAAACAAGAGAGCAGCTATGAATCCATGTGCAAAATGAAAGGAGAGGCTCACATTGACTATTCCAATCTATTTTCTTTTCCTTTTTGTCATTTTTTTTTTATTTTTTATTTTTTATTTTTGTGTTGTTGCTCTTTTGCTTTTTCTTTTTTCAGCCCATTGTAAGAACAGGGCTTATGGGCGACAGAAAATAAGTAATAATTTCTTATCCTTCAAATCCTTCTTATCCTTGGTGCAAGCAGGACTTGATCTAGCTATCTGGTACAGCTCAAAAGATTTTACCGGCTAAGCTAATTGACTCCTTTGGCAATTCCAATTCGGATCTATTGGAAAATGCTACTCACTGAACAATCATCATGAACACGCCAAATAGTTTCACCCAACAGGTTTGCTACTGAAAGAACAGTCAACTGGGGGAAGTAGTTCTTCTCTGCAATTGGGATTGTGTTTGTAATAATCACCTCTTGAAATAGGCCGCTTGACAACCTCTCAATTGCAGGAGGGCTGTAAAGAAAAAGTAAAGTCATATGATTTGAAACATGGTTAAAATATGTACAATTAAAACTCCAGATTCTCCCACTTTTAAAAGAAAAGGTCTAACAGTGAGATGTTTCAATCACAATAATCTCCACTTAATAGTTGAGGAAAGAAACTAATGTTCAAAAACAAAACTTCTTGGCATCTCTAATGAAACAAAATTAGCAACTACAAGTATTCCATTCACAGAAATGTTCTTGACATCTATGATTTTCAAATAAAAAATACCGTCAGATGCTAGGGGGAGAGTCCTCTCTCTTTTTGTCATTATGTACCAAATTTTTTGGGTTTGGCAGCCTTTTGAATACTCAGTGCAACTTCTGTTCTCTTTTTTTCCCAACCTTAAAATAACAATTAAAAAAAAGATGGAAGTATGAAACATCACGAGGCCCAATTAGAACTGCCAGACTCAATTATTCAGTTTCTGGAATTCTTAGCAAAAAGGAGTTAATTGGCTTTTTTTATATTTATTTATTATGGAGAGCTGACTTAATAATTGTGTTCTCCAAGTTGATCAAAATATTGAAAATCATCTCATAGAGCAGTTAACAAATGCTAAGCATCTAGAGAAATTTAAATGTAAACAAAATTTACGCCAAGGCCTAAGCGTCAAGAGAAATGAGAAAATATCAAATGCTACAAATGAAGTCAAAAGACTCAATACCTAAAAACAGCATGAGTGCAGCATGCATAGACCTCCCTGGCCCCCTCTTCATGTAACAGAGCAGCACCTTTAGCAATAGTCCCTACAGCACACAGAAAATTCACTGGTTATGAATTGATTAAATTTTATAGGAAACTGATACTACCAATTATATCTCTTCATAAGCTTCAAAATAAAAATCGCTCTATGCTTTCTTTAAAGGAATAATTTTCCAGGGTACAGCCATATCTATGATAGGAAACATCAGAACCCTTGAGAAACCTAATATTGGAGAAAAACACAATCTGCAAGAATTAACTAATTGTTTGAAAATTAAATGAATTTGATCCATGACTTCAATCATAAGGACATAATTGGAGGCCAGCTTCATCATTTAAACTGTGGAGGATGGAGGAAATGTAAAACTTAATCAGTCATGCCTTTGTTAAAAGCATTTTTTTTCTTTTTTTATAAGTACCTTCATAAAAGATTAAGAAAACTTTATGAAAAAACCTAGTGACAAACTTTTCAAGAGATAAAATGGGGCTAAAATTCACAGCCAACTGACCCACAGGAAAAAAGTCAAACCAAACAAGAAAATGAAGGAGAAAATCATTAGCCATTGAGATTTTTTTCAACCATCAACTGACCATTAAAGATGTATTAAGAATATAATTCATTTGTGTTTTTTTTTCTTCTTATATTTTCCACTTTTTCAATCTTCCATTAGCAAAAAGGCTTAGGATTGGAGTTTGGCATCAATAGTACTTGACTCACCAGCAGTGTCAATCATGTCATCCATCATAACTGCAACTTTTCCTTTTACATCTCCAATCAGGTTCATCACCTGGAAGGTAAATGTTAAACATCGTTTTTAGGATGTGAAAAGACATAGCACATTAAAGAGAGAGTCTTCCCAGACATCTAGCTTTAGAGAATCAAGAGTTTGATCAAGGCCACCGCACATGTAATCTAAAAAGAGATAATGGCATGGAGTATTGGTGAAGAAATTACCTCAGCAACATTGTGTCCTTGACGCCTTTTGTCTACAATGGCTAAAGGTGCATCAGACAATTTTTTTGCAAAAGCACGTGCCCTTGCTACCCCACCAACATCAGGGGAAACCACTACTAAATCTTTAGAACTAACTGTCTTACTGGCAAGATAATCAAGAATCACAGGCTAGAGTGCACATGAAAACAATCGTATCAGAGACCATTAAATCAATGGATGTCAACAATCACAACTACAAACTGATTTACCTGAGCATATACATGATCCACTGGAATATCAAAGTAACCCATGGACTGCCCAGAATGAAGGTCACAAGCGAGAACACGGTGTGCACCTGCTTCTGTGATAAGGTTTGCAACTAGTTTGGCCGCAATGGATTCACGCCCTTGTGTCTGGAAAAAGGAAAAATGAAGGGGAAAAAAGGGGCAAAATTACAGATGGAGAAGACAATTTAACAGCATAAATAGAACACAATATGATGCAAATGCTTATATGAAATGATTGATCTTCTTAAGATGGATTGGTGGAACCAACCATGTCAGTTCATCATGTTCAATCAATTCAAATTCTAAAGCAATATAGCATAGGGAAGAAACCAGATTTGAGGTTGTATCCCCCTTTTATTGAAAATTTGGTGAGTTATACATGCACCCAATAGGTCTTGACCTTACACTCCACCTTACACCTTTTATTGAAAACTTGGTGAGTAAAACATGCACCCAGTAGCATTTGAGATAGAGATCATTCGCAAACATCCTCTGCTAGATCTCCATCGTCTCTGTAGTATGCAATTTCTCTATATATGCTCCAAGCACAAATTTATCTAAGATGAGTTACTTAAAGTGCACCACAATTTAAAATTTACCTTCCTGTCAGCTCTGGCATATCCAAAATATGGAATCACGGCAGTAATAGTTTTGGCTGATGCTCTACGACAAGCATCTATCATTATTAAAAGCTCCATGAGATTCTCATTTGCAGGAGGGCACGTAGGCTGTATTAGGTATACATCAGACCCTCTGACACTCTCTTGCAACTGAACATAAATTTCACCATCAGCAAATCGCTTTATTTTTATCTTTCCAAGTTCCAGGCCCATGTACCAAGCAATTTCCTAGGGGTAAACATTAAAAAGTCAGCAACATAAGCACAAAATTCCAATAATCACAATACATATTGCTTGAAATAAGTCAAAAGAGAAGAATAACAAAAAAATAAAAAAGCATACTCCAAGACAGTATATAAAAAATTTACATTCAACATCTTTTTGGGTGTATAGCATCCATTCAAAAGCAAAGTTAAAATTATTGGAAATTTGGACTTGATGCAGAAGAATGCAAATCCAACAAAGCCCTGAAAATTTAAGGAGCCAAGATACTTATTCTGATGCACTGGAATTTCTTTGAATATCTATCACAGATAACTCCTTTACCTAATAAAAGTTTAGATCAATTCCATCATAGACATTGAGATTTTAAGAAGATCATAACCACATTACTCACAGACATCTAGGCATATGGCACTTCAAAAATCCTGACCATCCAAGCCAATTCTCATCTGTCAGGAAGTTTCAATTCTTAATTTGATAAGAATTATGTAAGATTCCTTTTTATGAAAGCCTCTTTGAATACTTCTAGCAGGGAAAAATCTGACTTCTGTTTCTAAGGAATATATTGGTTTAAAACTCCATATTTAATGGGATTTCCAGCGTTAAATCCAAAGTTGAGAGAGTTCCAAGTGCCTCTTTTGGTGATTGGGATATAAAAAATCAGGGAGTGAATTGTCAGGAAAAAAAAAAAAAAAAATTCTGATTATTTTGTGGTCTTAAAAAATCACCAATAATCTTCCATTTTTGTGCCAAAAGCCTTATAGTTCAACGAAAATTATCTAGTTTTTCCATGGAGGAGAACCTAGGTTCAAATCCGCCCTCCCCCACTTTTTGTAAGCCAAAAAAAAAAAGTTCATATTTGCCAAGGCAAGTGACCTTGACTGGGGAACAACAGTAAATTCTAATGCTTTCTGTACCATTTACTAGATTTATTATTTTTAGGAAAAAAAAAATTTACTTACATTTGCCAACTATTTTCTTAAATTTCAAATAGAACTTCAGAAATCCACATAACCGAGTGATTATAGAACTAAAGTTTCAGGTTTGCAATTCAGAGCATAACATAACTTGAGTAGATGATGTAAACTAAAAAAAAAAAAATCTATGCAAAGAAAAACTCAGCTCATAACAAAGTACGGCTTGTGAAGAACAAACATATTAACCTCTAATACAATAGAATATATATATTTATATATATATATATATATATATTAATATAATAATAAAAATTAAAAAAAAAAAAAAAAAAGGAAAGGAAATCTCCATGGTATGTCATGAGATACAAATGAGTCATCCAATGATTACCAAAAATAATTTAAAAACCTTGAAGACCATGGGCACACCCCAACACTAATCTTTAGATAATTTTCTGGCAACAACATACACCACTGTCCACTCTTCCACTCAAATGGCAAAATTACAATAGAGCAAAACCAAAATACTACTAATAAAAAAAATCCAGGCATTTAAATGACTCGTAAATAGACTTATTTGTTAAATGACAATTTAGAATATGATGACAAAGCCCTTACCCGCCCCATTACCCCTCCATTAATTAAAATTACTTTATTTCTTTTACATAAGTATTTATTAAAAATTACTTGATTAACAAAAAAAAAGGCATCTTTACCTGAGAAAGTGCAGGGTTTGCAGTGCCAGAAAACAATTTGAGCCTGGTACTATTCCGGTTAACTGTTTTCTCCATGCGTGCTGTTTCCAAGAACTTGGGAAGCGTCCGCTCGTTAAGGATGGGAACAATTGGCTTCCCATTTACATTTTTTAATGGTTCTGATAGATCACATTTCTACCACAATACACAACACAAAACACCCATATCAATAATCAATTATAATTCCATCTATATCTTTCCAAAATATCTATTTAAGAAAAAAAATTGCAGCTATAGCCTATAGCCATATCAATTAACACCCATATATTTCAACCCCACCACCCAAAAAAAAAAAAAAAAAATGCAGCAATAACAAAGTTTCACCGTGCCAAATATTTATATAATTGTTCACAAGTGAAAATTAAAAACGCTTTGCAGCTATGTAACATAGCTTCAGCTCCCATTCTCAAAATTCAAAACTTGACAATGTTATCCCAAACTCCAATACTATGAGGAAGAAAATCCTTTGATATTGCAGGTATATACATATAAAAATTCATAATTTATTATCATTTCCGATTAGATATGAAATGAAATTTAATAAAGCCAAAAAAAAAAAAAAACCAACAATTCACATTTTGAATACATTTAAAAAATCAAAACAAAATCAGAGTGTGAGAGAGGAGGCTTACGGCGGTGTTAAAGGCGTGAACTCTGGAGCGAGAGTCGAAGCGTCTGTGGGCGAAAGAGCAGCGAGAGAACAGGGACGAAGCCGAAGGAGAAGAAGAAGCCGAAGCAGCCGAAGAAGAAGAAGGATAAGGCAGAGTGAGTGAAGCAGCAGCCATGGCGGTTTTCTATCAACCTTTAGGGTTAGGGTTTCGCTTACCCTTAGACAATTCGCCTCTGTAATGAATAATGAGAGAAACAAGAGAGAGAGAGAGAGAGAGAGCTTTGAGAGATTTCGAAGCTTTTGCTCTTTCTGTGTGTGTGCGTGTGTGTTTTTATATATTTTTTTATTTAATCAATGGCGGGTCTTTGTTTTCTCACAAACTTTCGGATTATACGCCAACAAACGGCGCCGCTTTGGATCTCTTGGGGTTAGGTGACCTTTTTGAGTCTTTTTGGCAACTTGGTTAATTGGTATGCCCTTTTTGGCCATATCAATATTATTTCCATATTTTCTTTAAAATTAATTCGAGTATCATATTAAATGTCACAAATTTTTTGTCATAATTATTTTACATAATATAAACTCATTTTTACGAATATAAATAGTTTGTATCATTTTTTGTGTTCCACTTTATATTTCATTTTATGTTTCACCAATCACAACTTATCATATATTTGTTTAACTTTCTTTATAAAATAGTTAAAGTTTAAAATGAAAAAATAAAAATAAATACACAATAAGTTGTGATTGATGGAAAATAAAATAGAACACAAATGTGGTATAGAGGATTTGTATTCCATTTTCACATGGATCTTTTTTATTTTTGAAAAAAATATTTATATGCCATATAAACAATTATGATAAAATTTGTAATTTATATATGGTACTAGAATTTTTTTTTTTTTATTCTTTTTGATTTATGTACCTTTTATTCCTCTTTTTCCCATGTGGCACATCAAAATGCAAGTTGAGCTGCAAATGGCTTCCTCTTCCTGACCATCAATTAGTATATTATTATTTTTATTATAATATGTACTTTTTAATTACATCCACCTATTTTTTTGCCCCCCACTCCAAATAAATAGTAGTATAATTAGTACTATAAAAACCAATCCAATTCGAATATAATTTTCATTATGATATACGAAGTTCAAACACGGAGAAAAATCACCGTGGAATTTAGATTTGTTTTTAACTTTTTATGAACCTTTCCTTTATTTTCTTTACTTTTTGGTATGCTTATGTTTGATCTTTGTCTCGATTCTCTTCTTTTTATTTGTCTTTTACTTCTCTCGGTCCAAATATGTTTACTTTTCAACAATTTTGACTAGGTTGTTTTTTTTTTTTTGAGAAAATAAAATTTGACTTGGTTGCCTTGCCTAGTTTGGGGTCAATGCTCTTTGGACCATTTACGAAAAGAATCATCATCCAAATTCCAAAGTGTTTTTTCCCCGTAAATCATGATTCAAAGTATTTGTGTTTTTCTTTTTTAATAATTTTTTTAAAAAAAAGCACTTTCTTTTTTAAGTCTAGATAAGGTTGAAGCATATGTTCTACTTTCACATTCGACTAGCAATAGCGTTTTACATTTTTTATTTTATTTTATTTTTATTTTTTTATGTCTAGATAATGGAGTGACAATTCTGGCTCTGCAAACGAATAAAATAATAATAAAATAAAACACACAATCTAAGTTAGATAATGCAATTATTTATGAGCAGGTCGAAATGTCTTGGCATAATAAAAAATTACCAAGATATATTGAATCAAAGTATTGGATATTGCTTCCTGAATATGATTTGTTGTATCTGAACTGCATAGAGGTTTGTATATAAGAGCACCATAATATGTTAACAAATAACAATAGTATCTGTAAGAGTGTAACTATACTTAAAAATAAATAAGTAAATAAATAAATAAATATATATATATATATCTATATATAACATTTAAGGAGTTATGATCTACCAATAAACATTCCCAAAAAGCAGTTGTCTTGTATTATATTACTTTGTCATTATTGAGAAATGTAGCATGCAGCAACTAGTTAAGACTTAAAAGAGTATTGGAACTTAACTAGTATTTCCTATTTCTAATATCTCTAATGAAAACTTTAAAGATTCAAATTCTCTCTCTCCAACTATAGAATTACTAAAAAAGTAGCATGCACCAACCACAAACATGCCACCTTTGTCTTGTGAATTGTGAAGTTGGTTGTGGCAAATATTAAGAGAAACATTTAATGCAATCAAATTTTATAGATACATCATACATTGTTATCCATAATGATTATTATTATAAAAGATTTATTAGTATTAAGTTATGAGTAATACTAACAAGTGCCCTTAAGGCATTGGTTAACAATCCATTTTAGAAAAGTTTTGACACCGCTTTTATGAGAAATGAAAAAAAAGATGTCAAAACATTAATTGTTTTTTTTTGCCCATAAAAATTTTTCTTAAATGGATTATTAACTAATACCCTAAGAGCATTCATTAGCATTTTCTTTAAGTTATTATACAAATTTTCAGGAGTACAATAATCTCACAATTCAAATGCAATTTTTTCTTGGGTTTTAAGTCCAATGGCACTACCCAAAAAAAAAAAAACCTGCCATACTCCTATATATGCATTGTCCAGGTATAGATAATTAGCTTGGAGATAATATTGAAATGTGAGTGTTTGATAAATAACCAAGAATTATGGTCCAATTTGGTTTTGAATTAATTTTAAAAAGTACTCAACTTGATTTTGAACTAGTTTAGTAGTATTATATATACTGAATTCTATTTCAACAAAATAATTTTGTTAACGGAATGTCTTAAGGAAACGTGTTATATTAATATATGTGTGTATGTGCATTCCCGAGAGTGCATTTATAATTACATTTAGTTTGGGACAACGAGCTTGTATCTTTCTTTTACTACTTTCTTACCTTTTGGCAAGCATATGTTTGATCTTTGTATCGATTCCCATCTTTTTCTTCTTCTTTTTTTTTTTTGTCTTTTAATTCTCTCGGTCCAAATTACTTTTCAAAAATTTGACTGCGCGTGTTGCCTTGACTAGTTTCGGGTCAATGATCTTTGGACTATTTATGAAAAAAATCATAATCCGAAGTGTTTTTTTCCCCGTAAATCATGATCCAACGTATAATGTTTATAAATAAAAAATAAATAAATAAATAAATCTTTTTAAAGTCTATTCTTCTTCTCAAAAGAAAAATTTTTAAAGTCTATTCTACTTTCACATTCAACCAGCAATAGCGTTTTACTTTTCTGGCAAGTAATGGAAGGACAATTTTTGGCTCTGCCATAAAAAGAAAAAACAACAACAACAACAAACACAAACACAATCTAAGTTAGACAAGATACATTCAATCAAAGTATTGGATATTGCTTCCTGCATATGATTAGTTGTATAATTGTATCTGTACTGCATAAATGGTAACAATATTATCTGTAACATTTAAAGAGTCATAGCTCACAAAGAAAGATTCTTAAAAGGAAGTTGTCTTGTATTATATTAGTTTGTTTATAATTGAGAAATGTAGTATGCAACACTAATCGAAAAATGTCCAAGGTTCAAACCCCCCATTCCCAACTACCAAATCCAAAAGCAGGAGCGTGCACCAACCACAAATATGCCAAACTTGTCTTGTAAATTAATTGTGAAACTAATTGTGGCAAATATTAAGAGAAACATTTAATGCAATTAAATTTATGGATAGTTGGATACGTCGTTATCCATAATAATTATTCTTATAAAATCTTTCACTCCAAAGTTTAAATATAATTTTTGTTTGAGTTTTAAGTTCAATGGCATTATTTTTTTTTTTTAATTAGCTATATATATACAGAACAGGGAAAAAAAAAAAAAAAAAACCTACAATATCCGGGTTTAGATTTTAGTTTGGGAGGTAAGATTGAAATGTGAGTGTTTGATAAATAAACAAGATTTATAGTCCAATTTGGTTTTGAAGCAATTTTGAACAGTACTCAACTTTATTTTGAACTAGTTTTGGGTTATATATACTTTGCTTAGAAGAATTACATTGTAATTGGCTTCTAAAATATCTAAATATATAAACTAGAGGCAACTCGAATTAATTAGTAATTAATAAGAATAAAGATGCTAAATATGCGTGCATGCATGTGTGCCGGAGGGTGCATTTATAAATTACTTTTACTTTGGTATAAGGAAGGCGTGAGTAGAGTAGAGTTAGTTGAAAATATGTTAATTTTCAGTTAATCCTACTCTACTCCACCTTCTTTTCCCTCGATCCAAATGGGAGTGCATTAGACACCAATTTATTTGATTTTTTGTTGATAATTTTTTGCTGAAAGTTAATTAAAGTATAAAGACACTTAAAAAAAATATATAAAATTTTAAAAATCAATACATAAACAAATAAATTAAAAAATAAATAGTGCAACAAAAAAAGAAAGACTTGAGACAAATCTAGTTTAGAGAAAAACCTTTCAAACTTCTTCTACATATTTTTATTATATATGAATTTTGAAAAATTAACAGATTGCATGTTCTTATTATATTCTCCATATTTGCAAAATTTCAAGAAGATCAAAGATCAATAATTGTGTCATCAATAACATGTTTAAATTTGAAGCTTTTATAATAAAAAATTATACATAAAAAAAATAAACTAATTGATTGATTAGTAAATAATATATAATTTGAATAAAATTTGACATGTATATTAAGAATATAAAGAATATAAATAATATGTAGTCTAATGGTTAAATTTTCAAAATTTACATTTAATAAAAAAAAATATCTAATCTATGACAAGTTAAATAGTTCTTTTCCAAGTTGTCCCTTCAACATGCCACCCCAACATTTGTTGTGGGTAACATTTTGTTGTTGTTTGTTTTATATGATAAGAAGTGTGCGTTTGAATACCACTTATTTTGCTAAAAATTGAAAATAATAAAAAAATCCTTTTTTGTTACTGTTCATATGCCTATTTGCACTACTCATGGGAATAGGCGATGATAAAAACCAAAAAAAACAAAACAAAACACTTGAAACGCGGACGTCCAAAACGCAGCCGCGCAAACCAAACAAACACTTCTCAAAGAGTCGAACTGTCAATTATACAAAGGCGTGCCTGTGTAGTATACTGTATACGAGAGAGATAATGTGTGTAAAAAGCATTGGCACCTTTAAATGCAAGGGTAGAACAAACGCGTATTAAGCACGATATTCATGAATTCATGATTACAAATTTACACATGCTTCCATTTCCGACAGATAAACGTGTTTCAAATGCTTGGAGAAATTACTATGGGACAAGTTTGAGGTTACATTCATCGAACATCAATAACACTAGATTGGGACATTTACAGAACAGACATTACAAGATGGAACATACTCTTATGTTCAAACAAATGATTTCTGGTTAGGTTCAATGTTACAGTGAGAACACATATAAATCAATGTGACCCTCAAAGGTGTCGATCATCCGAGGTAGATTTAGACAGTCTGCCATCACATCAGTTACTGCATTGAACTGATATTTCAGTCAGCAAACTGTCCATCAAAGCTCAGTCAACTACGGCACCTCAGAAGGTCTTGCCAACTCATGTTCCTGAAGATTGACCATTAAAGAGAGGGGAAATTGAAACAGGGAAAAGTTACAAATTCTGGGTAATTTTTTTTTAAAGCAAAAGCTGAAAAAATAAACTGTACCAAACAGGCAACAACTTTCATTTTTGGCCATCTATTGAGACAGCTTTCAATGTGGAGAAAAATTGTGCGTTGTGTGACATTTTTTTTATTGGTAAGTGACATACACACCAAATGAGTTTTGAACCCACAACCTCAACCTCCACATAACATGTGCAAGGGGGAGCAGGTGTCAGTTGAGCTAAAGCTTATTGGTGTGTGACATGATTTGTAGTTAGTACTCATTAGTCACAGAGTGAGAGAGAGAGAGTACCTCTTGAGAAAGATGAGCTTGAGAGAGAGAATTAAGCTGGAAGCTTTTGATATTTTCAAGTAACTGGATTACGGTTTGTAGATGAGGAACACTGCAGGAAATTATTACTCAGATAAGCCATGAGTACCAGAAATGAAATGTTGTGAACTTAAATACCAGGAGGAAATTAAAAGATATTCCTTCTTTTGTTGCAGTGAAATATTGTGGTTTATGTCCCCATGCAGAATCCAGACACGCAACTAATTCAGTGCATTGTAGATACTTTTTCCCCCCTTAATAAGAAAGTGGAAGAGAAGGGGGGGGGGGTAAGGGTATTTTAACCCAGATTTTAAACATGTTTCCATTTGATCCTTACAACAAATAGCAACAGCCAAGTGGCTGGAAGGTAAAGCTGAAAGACCAAGAAGAAATATGCGGCCAGGATCATCATGGATCCTCAAAATAATACTTCTTTCTGAAAGACCAAGTCTGGAGGGTAAAGCTGAAAGACCAAATAATTCTTCTTTCTGCGAGGATCATCATGGATCCTCAAAATACTGTTTCCATATTCAAAGTTGGTAAAAATTAACGGATATTCTAAGAGCATTGATTTAGGAAATAATTTTAGAAACTTTTTATGGGAAAAGAAATAAGTAATTGATTTTTTGATAGCTTTTTATAATTCTCATAAAAATAGTATCAAAATTTTCTTAAAATGACCTATTAACAAATGCCCCGAGGGAGACCACAACATATACTTACATGTTTCTAGTAAAGTGAGAGTGACTTTAGAGTTATTGATGTACTAAAGGCCAGTTAAGACTAATAATAATCTGAAATAACAAGGTCATACTACATGAACACAACCTTTGTAATCCTTTCTCCATATGTGCATCCAAGGATGAAATTACTCGAGGCATCTGCTCTAAAACCTGCAGCAAAAGAGGAGAGAAATGAAAAGATGAAAACTACAGGTATTTTTTAAAGAAATCCTACACTTGTAAAAAATGATATCCTATATTTGTGCAGCAGATCTACATACTTGCCCAGTATTCTTGATTGTAGAGGTTTTTGCCAAAAGGTTCTTTGGAAGCTTTATCAGTTGGGCCTGCAGATGTGATCATAGATAATTTGAGTAACCATGAAGGAATATCATTTGGTTTTTGACAATCTAAGAAGCTGCAAGAAGCATCAATCTCATTTACATGGCTCATGAAAGAAATATAGTAATTTGTGTGTCATGTATCATTATATTGAAAGGAAATATTACACCAGACTGATATGAATTTATCAACTGAAATGCGGATCCTTCTTATTTTTTTCCATAGTACTAGTAGATCATAGTTTTTCTATTAGTTAACCAATGTTGCATAAGTTTTATAAGTTTCATACCATACTTTACCATAAATAACCACCTTTCCCATCATTCCAAGAACTCTAAATCTAAATTGCAAAAAATCTTGAATTGGTTGTTCAACTTAACATGAAAAGCAGTTTGTTTTCACACATGATAAAAGTTAGACCTACCAGAACAGCTTTTGTGGCATTATTCCTTCAGTTTAAAAATATCAACTAAGAAAGGATTCTAACATAGGCTATTATGTGCAAGATAACAGAGTACAAGAGGATTCAACCATTTAAGTCTGAATTGAGCTACAAAAGTAGCAACAAGCACTAACAGGTGATAATTCAACTTGTGCCACCAATGTATAGGGCTAACAATGCATACAATGAAGGTTCTTCAAAGAAAAGTTATTGACTTAAGTGTATTATGTGTGGAAGCAAAACATAAAAAATCATCTCTCTCTCTCTCCTTATAATTTTTATTTAATGAATCAGAAAAATATTATTGAAAAACTCAGTTCAAACACCAACACGGAGCTTCAATGCTGCATATGAAGCAGAGGACAAGAAAGCATAAAAAAACAAACAACTTTGCTAAGATCCTCCAATCCTCCACCCCAAACCCTTTGCAAACCAGACTCAAAATTAATTGTAAACAAACAAGGGAATACCGAAGACCCCAATTACAAACAACACTAACTGCCTGGATTATACTTTCCTCTGTTTGATCTGGCCAGCATGCATTCTTTACTACTTGGAAGCTTTTACCATTAGGGTCCATTTGGTTGGGGAGAAAAATGGAGGGATTTGTGGGGAGAAGAGAAAATGGTGGGGATGTGCATTTGGTTGAAGGGAGTGATTTTTTTTGTTTTGGGGGGGGGGGGAGAGGGGGACAAATTGTTTTCTCCCTGGGCCCACTTTTTGTGAAGAGAGTTTTCTCCCCAAATTGAGGAGAAAATGGGCTTAAGATAGGAAATTACCCATATGCCCCTCTCCCCTCTTCACGTTTGGTAGTTATTTTTGTAAACTTTTTTTTTCCATATAAACTTTTTTTTTTAAATGTAATAGGGGCATGAGTGTAAATTACTCAAACAATATTTTCTATACTCTCATTTTTCTTCTTAACAAAACAAAAAAAAAGGCACTCCTCCACTTTTCCACCTCCAATCAAACAAATATGAGGGAAAACTAAAATTTTTTCTATCCCCCCAATTTTCCATCCCCATCATTTTCTCTCCTCCCACTTTTCCATTCCCCAACCAACCCTTAAGATTCTGCAGGCCCCAATTAACAACACCATCTTAGCAATATTTAGGACTAGTGACCTGACAACATCACATAATCTCTTTCCAAATTCTCCTTTTAAAAGAACACTGAAAAAAATGGGATTCCTACTCTCCAAGAAGGCACTACAAAATACACAATTTATGTCTCCATTGTATCCCAATCGACGGAGCCTATCTCTAGGGCTAACTTGTTTCTAAGTGCTAAACACCCGATAAAGGGCATGCTAAGGGATGGCTAAAGGGAACCAAACCAACCTCCACCAATTAACCACAGGAGGCTTGGATAGAAATCCTTCTGGGTTTCAGTATGACTAAAATCTAGCATAATTAAAAACCAACCAAATAGATTCTCCACAAAAAGAGAGAGAGAGAGAAACCACCCAAATAGACTGATCCACATCTTCTAGCTTAATTAGATATAATTTTCTTTGGATGGAGACTAAGTCATCTGGCCTTGCCTGATTTCAACACCAGTCAGAACCCTTCAACACACAGCAACCTTAGCATCCATGTTGCCAGCAGAACCATAAATTGCTCTGTATCCATATTTTTCATATGCCTCCTATCAGCATGCCACCAATCATGTGTAAGGAAAATAAGGATCCCATCCACAACTGAAACTTCAGATAAGGTCTAGCGAGGCTCCTAAAGCTTAGGATCTTCGTCCAGCCCCAGTTACACTATTGAGGGACCCTAAAAACTTAAAAGCTCTTCCCCTTTAGGATGTTATAGTGCACCCAGGTCACACATAAAGAACCTGCTTATACAAACAAATTCTAATTATGCTTTAGAACGGCTGCCTTATTCCATTCCTCTATCCTTTTCAACCCCAAACCTCCTTTCATTGGCACACAATCCAAGCCCAAAACAACTGTAGCACCCCAACATACTTCTCTCAACTTTTCTACAAAAAGCTACTGAATTCTTGCTCGATAGCTTTTACAAACTTCTAGGCAGTTCAAACAACTAGCCAAATAAACTTGGATTCTATAGAATACTGATTGAAGGAGCTGAGGTCTTCCTGCTGAGAGATTTTTAGCTGTCCACCATAATTTTATCAATTAGAGGTGATCATGAAAGCTCAATCTCCCTGATATTAATGGGTACCGAAAAAGCAACCTGCTTTCCTTGTACTCCTTGACACTTAGCTGCATAATCATAGTAAAAGCCTCTATTGCAATTGCAAATAGGTAAGCGTACAAAGAGTCACCGTGCCTAAGCTATTTCCTCCCTTTAAAGTAGCCTACTAGACTCCAATTGAGAGCAACATAAAATTTTGGTGTGGTAATGTATTTCTTAACCGTGCAGAAGGAGAACCTTTGGTGATATCACATCTTCTGATCGCCGACGATATTCTCATCTTTTGTAATGCAAATGTTGATCAAATCTAGAGCTTAAGTTGTATTCTCATTTCCTTTGAAGTAGTTTCAGCTCTTAGAGAGAATTTGTGAGAGATGGTACCAGGAGGAGGAGTAGAAGACCATGAGATATTGGCATAATCTTCTGGGTGCAAACTTGGACGACTTTTTTTTTTGATAAGTAAGACTTCATTGAAAAAACCAAAAGAGTGCAATGAATCCAAGTACACAGGCAGTGTACAAAGGATAAAGAGAAATCAAACAAAACAATGCTTGAAAAATTCAACTATCAAGTAACTCAAACAAAGAGGCAAAAGTAAAAGCACCTAAATCATTTATCCACTCAAACAAAGTATCATGACTTCCAAAGATATGCTTAGGATTACATTTGTGGGCTCATTTTAAGGCAAAGGAGATATGGGATTGTATTCAAGAAAGAATGGAAAAATCCTTAGCACGTTGAAGAAAATGTACCTATCAAAAGGAGGGCGGCTCACTCTGATTAAATATACATTTTCTAGTTTACCAACTTTTTTTTCTATCACTCTTTCATTTGCCAATGGGAGTGGCTAATAAGATGGAAAAAATTCTAAGGGGGTTTTTATGGGGTGGTATTGACGAAGATCACAAGTTCTACTTGGTGAATTGGTAGATTGTGTGCACTCTTGAACAATTAGGGGGATCTAAGGATTAAAAAAGCTAATGGTTGCAGCTATACATGGAGGCATTCCTTTAACCTGGTCTTACTTCCCTTGGAGAAGTTTGTAGAAGCCTAAAGTCCCTAATAAGGTGGCCTTTTTTCTTTGGACTGCGGCTTTGGGGAAAATCCTGACTATCGATAGCTCTAGGAGGAGATGGGTAATTGTCATAGACTAGTGATGTGTGAGTAAGTCAGCTGAGGAAACTATTAACCGTCTGCTTCTTCATTGCCTTGCTGCACAAGAACTTTGGAGCGTGGTGTTCATTTTGTTAGGGCTATTGTGGGTTATGCCAAGGGGCATGCTGGATCTATTAACAAGCTGGCAAGCCAGGTTTGGTAGAGGCAATAGGGTGATTTGGAATGTGACCCCTCATTATCTTATGCGGTGTCTATGGCATGAGAGAAATGCTAGGATCTTTGAAGGATGGAAAAAATCCATTCCAGATCATAAGCTTTCCTTCCTCAAAGCTTTATTTGAGTGGATGAATGCTTCCTCTTTATTTTCTTTCGCCACTGTGCTTGAGATGCTTGATAGTTGTATGTTTTGTGCTTAATTTTGGTGTACTTTTGTACACATCCTGTGTACAGGGGTTGCCCCTATGTGTTTTTTTGATGAAATATTTACTTAAGGACGCAGATGATCTATGGAGGAAGGTAATAGATATCAAATATGGCATTGCCTAGGGTGGTCGGTGTTTGAATGCTGCAAGGGAGACTTATGTAGAGTGCTTATGGAAACATATTAGGCATGGTTGGGACAGCTTTGTTAAATTTGCAAGATTTGAAGTGAGAGATGGAAGCAGGATCCATTTCTGGCATGAATGGAGATTTAACTTTGAAAGAAAGTTATCCTGAGCTCTTCATGATTGCAAGAAATATAGATGCTTGGGTTGTAGACTACATGAATCCCTCAAATGGAGGAATACATTGGATTCCCTTCTTCCTTTTCAGTTCTTCTTTTACAAACTCCTAAATACAGCAGGGAAAATACATTGTATTCAAATCCATTCTTTTATGAACCATCCATTCCATTCCATTCCATTTCATTTCATCCTTTTAACTCCACAAAATAGTGCACATGCAAATGTCTCCTAATCCTAAATTCCAATTATCTTCTCTTCATTTCAACGCCTATGAGATAGCCACAGAGCCTTTTGGTCCACTCCAATTTGGAAGATCAATGGTCATTACAGCAATAAGGGACCATCCATTGCATTTACTTAAACGATAACTTCTTATCCAGTTTCCAAAGTGGAGGAAGTAAGTTGTCAAAAAGCTGCTCATATATTATCTAAAAATATTTGGCACCACACAGTTAAACATTTCTTTTATATTACATGTATCGTTCCAGTATTTTTTTTTTCTTTTGTTGAATACATTTGTATTTTCTTTTTACATTACATAAAAATTTTATCTAAAAGTGGGATGAAATTGTTTCCATAGTATCAGATTTTACATTACATATAAATAAAGATCAAAGATTGCCTTAGAGTTAGTTTCATGTCTTTTCTTTTTTTTTCGATAAGCAAAAATCATTTATTAAAAACAAGCTGGAAAACCAGCAAACACAGTACAGAGACCAGACACAACAAACAACAAGGCCAATCAAGGGAAAGCCAGCAGCAACAACAATAAGCTCCCAAAGCCCCAACTAATTGGAACTATAACAAACATCAGACCATAACAGCACATCAAATGACCCAATTATACAAGTAAATGTTAAGCATTACAACGACATTCCACAAGGAGACCCAACCAGCCTTAGAACTACTATTACCGAAGGGCAGAATCCGCAAATCCCTATTTGCAGTAAAGCTCCAAGTTAGTGCTGGATCTAGCAAATGGTTGGCGCCCCTCTTAACAAATCTTGACTTATTTTCAAACGAGGCTCACAATGTGGTCTTCAGAATTAATCAGCCCTTGGAAAATGATTGCATTCCTATAAGTATGACCCCAGATGTGATAAACATTAGACAGCTACACTAAATCCCAATTTGCTGCCTACAGATTTCAAGGATTTACCTTTGCAATGCTTCTCTGCCCACTCAACAATATTGTCCCAATCATCCCCTGTGAATTCTTGACAGCACCAGTATTTCACTCTCTTCCAAATTCTCCACCTTTTTTTTGTAGACACTTTCATGTCCTCTTTTTTTTTTTTTGGATAAGTCACTTTCATCTCCTTTTTCAAGCTAACTAGCAGCTCTTTCTGCCTCATCTGCCTGTCAACCAGGTCATGCCCGTTCATGACTTCACATACATCTATTGGGAACTAATTCTAAGTGTTTTCAAACTATATCAAAGTAACACTTATTCCTCTTAATTAAAATAAATGCAAAAATACATTGCAGTCTCCTTGGTTCATATTGATTCGATAAGACAATTTCCAGAAGTTCTCCATCCTAAAAAGCTTAATTTGTTTTCGACAATGCTATTCTCTCCAATTACAAGAACTTAAAAACTCAGAAAGCATAACATCCAATCACAAAATTCTGATTTTTTTGCATATTCCAATCAATCTTTAAAACTTAAGCAAAACCCAGATGCAAAAACAGGTTTACTTATCAAAAAAACACAACAAACCCATTTTGCCACCATGTACTAAAAGCATCAAGAATGAAACAATTCAATTGCACAAAGCACATATCTATATTTAGAGGGACAGAGAGTGCGTGCCTGAGAAACAGACGATTGCTGCATGAGGTGGAGGAGATTGGAGGTGGACTGAACAGCCTGAGAGATCTGATCGGCTACCATGGCTTTGGCCGTACCTTCTCTGCTGCTCCCACTGCTTGTTGAGCTTGCCATTATTGCTTGTTTACATTACAAAATTTTCTGCAAGAGAGTTGTGTTTTATTTAGAAAAACTAGCCGCTTTTTTGAAGAGTGTTCATACCTCTTTTTTTTTTGATTTGGGCATTGAGGTGTTTGGGGGAAAAAATAGAAATTTAGAATTTATTTTTCACAACAAAGAAATAAATTTAGTATTTTTTTTTTCGCTTTCAATTAGTACAGTGCTAACTTCAAAGAATATCTTTATTAGTTATAATTTTATCACATGATTTTTTTTTTCTTCCAATGCTAAGATTTTACGAGAAAGTTTAATGTTAATTTAAAGAAATAGATCATTAAACAGAACCGAACCCTTGAACTCAACTCTTGAAACATGTGTTGATACATATACATATACATACACACACACACCAAATTCGATGTAGTAATCCTGGAAATGTTTCCATTGAATTCAAAAGCATGGAGATATGATCCACAATGTACGCCATAGATAAATGTAAATCACTATTCTACTAACAAATGTGCCACCAAACAATTAGGAAAGAAATAAATGACAAAAACAGCAACAACAACAACGAAAATGATAATATTAAAAAGAAACAGGAATCTAATTCTGAGGCCCATGAACTCCAAAAAATATGATACATAACGACATCGATGATCATACCTTAGCAAACCAAACATGGAGTTTCTCAAAACATGGATGAATCAAATAGGAGAGAGAGAGAGAGTTATTTAACCTAATCGGCTTTGTCCGTGGCTGGAGAAAGAGACCGAGAAAACTCCAGCATAGGCGGTAGGTGTAGTAGTGTTTGAAATACAGTCCAATAAGAGAGAGAAAGAGACAGAGAGAGACGATTTTTAAAGAGAAAGACAGTCGAAAATGTCTATCATCTACTGACAAAGTTTAACTAATTTTGGTTAAGTTTACAATCATACTCTCTAAATTAAAGATTATTGCTTATTTTGAAAATATAATGGTTAAATTGCATATTTTTTAAGCTTTTAATACACCTGTCAAATTTTATATCAATCAGATATTATTTATTATATAATCTTTAAAGTTATATTTTATGCATCATTTTAAACTATAAAAACTTGTAATTTAAACAATTTATCGATAACATATCTATTCATTTCTAATTTTTTAGAAATTTTGCAAGCATATGAAATATAAGAAAAATATGTAATCCAACAGTGGATTTGTCAAAATTCACATCTAATAAAATAATACTCAGTAAAGTTGTAGTTTAATGCTACAACTAATTTTGTAACTAAATTTTGTTCTTTAAAAATTTTCTTGATTAGTTATGTTGGTTCTTGATTGATTAAAATTGGTTCTCCCAACCCTTTCCTAACTATAGTATTAAGGTTTCCTTTCTCTCCTTGGAAAAGACGATTGGTTCTCTTTGTTGCCAATAAGTTTCTTACTAGTCGCTAACCCGTCTATTGAATAAGTTTCAGCAATAAGACTATATGATTAGGTTTTTTATGGTTTATTTATATTAAACGTCTTGTTTTCTATACTAAATTAACTCATTTGACACTAAAATTAAAAAAACTTAGATTAGATAGAACACGTGGTGCAAAATTAAACTCTAATTGAAATTCAATTTTTATACCGAACGAACTCACTTGGAACAAAAATTTAAAATTTAGATTAGATGGGACACGTAGCTCAAAATTATACTCTAATTGAATTACAATTTGAAATCTAAGAGCCTGTTTAGGATTCGCTTATTTTGTTGAAATTGAAAAGTTTTTGTTGAAAGTACTGTAAATAAAGATAAAAGTTAGCTGAAATGGTATAATGTATCCATATATATGCACATGTTATTTGACAAAACGCATTTTACTTGTAATTGGATAGATCTAATATGTGTTTAATGTTTCAAGAAACCTTGTTTCAAGTTCAAGTGTTAAAGCCATGCAAGTATGTCCAAGATTCAAGTCTGAAAAGTGCCTGTCGTTAAAACTCGACAACTAGCCATCTATCGAGCCTTGAAGAGTTGTTCCAGCCTGTGGCTTTACAACAAGTCGACAAATAGGCATCTGTCGAGGTTTATGAAAAATAGAGTTTCAGTTTCTATGATTGTATGTTTGAGCTTTCTTTTCTCACAACCTTAGACATATAAAATGATTATTTTAAGGGTCGTCAAAGGCGATACAAGTTGCACAAGTATTGAGCAAAGTTTGTTTAAGCAAATTGTGATCGGAGACAAAATTTGCCCTAATTCATCTTTCTTGTGAAGAAGCTGCTGTGTTTGTGCATCGTAGTGTTTTGTAACCAAGGAACTTTTCGATTTTTATCATGTGATGAACTGAAAAACTTTGTAGCCAACAACTTTTTCTAGTTGGTGATTGAAGTCATGTACTGGGATCTGCGCAATTGGTTAATCACGTATTGGGAGCCGTGTATTGAAAGGAGAGATTATCACTATAGAACAAGCTCAATTGGGTATTGGGGTAAGAGTTTAACTGTAGGTTGGTATAAAGTACTAGGATTCCTTTACTTGTAACCGCTTACTGTGATAATAGTGAATTCTCGAGAGTGGTGACCTTAAAATCACCCGGTGGGTTTTTGCTGTGTAGATTTTTCCCATTCGTAAACAAATTACTATGTCAATTTATTTTCCGTTGCATACTTTAGTTTATTGACGATTTGTTTATGCTACCACGCGTTTGCATGTTAATTTGATTAATTAATAAACTTGACTAATTAATCAATTAATTCATCACAAGGGGTCAATATATTTTTGGCCTATCAAGTGGTATCAGAGCAAGCACACTCTGATTATGGTTAATCTTTGCTGTGTGATCCATTGACCCTTGTTGTCATGGCTGCAACTGGCTTGAAGAGATCTTTATTTGCAAATACATTTTTTTTTCTACTCTCTGCTTGTTTGAGTGTATCAGAAAATACAAATCTAAAAGTTATTTGAATTCTATTATGATGACTATTGGAAAAGATCTCAAGTTGACCAAGAAGAAACTAGATTGTCTTAGAATGAAAATGTGTAAAGGAGTTCGTCTGAGAAGAGTGAAAACTAAAGGTTTAGCTCGTAAAAGGCAGATGAGAGAAAGCACAATTCCCACTGATCTATCATCTAAGCACAAAGTGTGTTTTATGATGAAGTTCGCATTTAAGGTTATGGACACATGTTTGTGGTACCTTGACAACGGTTGCTCAAGACACATAACTGGAGACCGATCTCTCTTCAAGGTTTTTGAGTCTAAGAAAGGTGGCAATGTCACTTTTGGTGATGGTAGCAAATCACAGATTAAAGGAAAAGGAATCATCTCTCTACCTGGACTGTCGAACATTGCAAATGTTCTATACGTTGAAGGTCTGAAAGTGAACCTGTTGAACATAAATCAGATATGTGATCAAGATTTCATGGTACTATTCTCAAAGGGAAAGTGTTTTGTCATTGATGAGTTAGGAAAGAAACTCATAAGTGGTGTTCACACTCTAAACAATTGTTATGGATTGGTTCCTGATGTTGATATTGTGTGCAATAGCATTTGTTTACCAAATGAAGATCTATGGCATCAATGGATAGGACATACTAGTTACAAACATCTCTCTATTGTATCTAAGTAAGAATCAGTCTTGGGGATACCAAAACTTAGTAGAATGAGCAATGTGGTGTGTGGACCATGTTAGCTTGGGAAATAGACAAAAGCTAAGCATCCGGGCACTCAGATATCTGCTACATCTAGACCACTGGAGCTTTTACATTTGGATCTTATGGGTCTGACTAGAACCGAGTCTCTTAGTGGTAAGAGATACATTATGGTTGTGGTAGACGACTTCACTAGGTACACTTGAGTTATCCTCCTACGATCCAAGTCAGATGCTCCTGAGCACATTGAAGCCTTGTGTACAAGATTGCAGAATGAAAAGAGCCTGAAGATTGATCGAATTCGAAGTGATCATGGTAAAGAATTCGAGAACTCATATATGGAGTCCTCCACAAGATCAAGTTGAACCTGCTAAAGTTGAGAAAGCTCTTTAGGATAAAGCTGGGTTGAAGCAATGTATGATGAATTGCTTCAGTTTCAAAGGAATGATGTCTAGACTTTAGTACTTAGATCGGAGGGTGAGCACATCATCGGCACAAAGTGGATATTCCACAATAAGACTGATGATGAGGGCAATGTGATCTGCAACAAGGCTCGTCTTATAGCTCAAGGATACTCACAAATGGAAGAAGTAGACTATGATGAAACATTTGCCCCAGTTGCCCATATAGAGTCCATCAGAATTCTCCTAGCCTTAGCCTGTCACCTAAAATTCAAGCTTTACTAGATGGATGTAAAGATTACTTTCTTGAATGGGCTACTTAAAGAAGATGTCTATTTGACTCAACCAAAAGGATTCATTGATCCATTCTTCCTTAATCATGTGTTGTACCTCAAGAAGGCACTTTATGGGTTGAAACAAGCACTTAGAACTTGGTATGATAGGCTCACATAATACTTGGTGTCATATGGGTTCACAAGCGGAAAGGCTGATCAAACTCTCTTTATCAAAAGGGAAGATGGTGAGTTGATCATGGCTCAAGTCTATGTTGATGATATCATCTTTGGATCTACGAATGATGAACTTGCTCATAGCTTCTCAAAACTCATGCAAACCAAGTTCGAGATGAGCATGATTGGAAAGCTAACTCACTTCCTTGGATTGCAGATTCGTCAACAAAATTCAGGTATATTTCTATCTCAGTCTAAATATGCTAAGAACCTTGTGAAAAGGTTTGGTTTGGAATCTGCTAATTTTGTTAGAACCCCTATGAGCCCAAATATTAAACTCACTGTTGACTTGTTATGAAAAAGTGTTGATTCATCTCTCTATAGAAGCGTGAGAGGTAGCCTACTTTACCTTATTGCTAGTAGACCTGACATTAGTTACAGTGTGGGTGTGTGTGCTAGATATCAGGCTAATTCCAAAGAATCTCATATGACTACTTTAAAAAGAATAATAAAGTATGTCAAAACCACTACCGACTTTGGTGTGTGGTATAGCAAAGACAAAAATGATGTCTTAGTTGGGTATTCTGACGCTGATTGGGCTGTGAATGCTGATGATAGAAAGAGTACATCAGGAGGTTGTTTTTATGTGGGTAATAATTTTGTCTCCTGAATAAGCAAAAAGAAAAATTCCATCTTTTTATCCATTGTAGAAGCTAAGTACATTGCTGCCGGTAGCTGTTGCACCTAACTTCTATGGATGTAAAAACTCCTCCATGATTATGGTATTTGTCAAGAACATCTTACCATCTACTGTGACAATACCAGTGCCATCAATATCTCTAAGAATCCGGTTCAACATTCTTGAACTAAACACATAGAGATTCGACATCATTTCATTAGGGAGCTTGTCGAAGATGGTACTCTTACTTTTGAGTTTATTCACACTGATGATTAGAAGGCTGATTTGTTTACCAAACCTCTTGCCAGCAAACAGTTTGAATTCCTTCGCCAAAACATTGGTGTCATCTCCATAGATTAATCTACTTCTCTCCTCTTTTCTCCTCATGCATTTGCATCTAGTTTTTATACTTTACTTTATTTAACATGTTTTTGTTTGTTTTTAGTTTTGTTTATTTCGTTTTTCATATAAAAAAAAATTGAATAATCAGGAAAATACAAAAACAGTGTGTGTTTTGTATACATTGGTACTTGTGTACTTTGGATGGCCAATGAAACAACGTTTTCTAAACTTTGTATCTTTTGTAGCTTAAATGAGCATCTCTATGCACAACTAAGCAAGTGAGTTTTGTGGCTCTTATTTGTGATAAGTAAGATTAAGTAATTTCTTATAGTTAACACTCGTATTATTCTTTTTGACGGGAAGAACTAGAAAATCTTAAGAGAAATGCATAAATAACCATCTCACCACTGTTACCCGCCAATCATAAAATGACATCTGTAAGTTTCGGCATAATAAAAGTGGAATGTCAAAATGCTTAACATCACTGGGTATTTCTTTTTTATCTTTTATATACCCATGCATGATATGCTTATTAAAAGAAAAATATGCAAAGAAAAATAAAAAGCAAAAATATCAAAATGCTTTATATATGATTGCAAGCATGTATTCTAGGAGATGTGGGAGTTATAGGATGTACCTCGAAGGTGATAGTCCCCATCAAATAGTTATGATTGTATGTGAGTTAAAATGATTTTCTTATATCTCAAATCGTCATGAATGATATGCTTATTAAAAAAAATATGCAAAGAAAAATAAAAAGCAAAAAGATCAAAATGCTTTATATATGATTGAAAGCATGTATTCTAGGAGATGTGGGAGTTATAGAATGTACCTTGAAGGTGATAGTCCCCATCAAACAGTTATGATTGTGTGTGAGTTAAAGTGATTTTCTCATATCTCAAATCATCATAAAATATATACACTTATGCAATCTTGCGATGATTTTCACACACAACAAGCAATATTTTTTGCTACTCTTGATACATGTGCAGGTACAATGTGATTTGACCATCACAAGGTTTACATGTGTTAATGTATGCTCACTAAACTATCTTGACTTTTTTTGATATATAAAATTGGTTAGACTTGTTTAGTGTGTGTGTGTGTGTGTGTGCTAAATTTTTTTTGGTTGAGAGATGATTTTGAGTGTTAAAAATGCTGTTTGGATCATTGGTTGAGTTGCATGCTTGATTGCATTCATATCTGTGTTTTTCTCTTCTTGAAAAATTGTTTTTAAGCAATCTCGACACCTCCTCGACACTTCTTGATACTTGGCTTATCTATTGAGCTCTTCAGTTGTTTTTTTATCGCAATCTCGACACCTCTCAATAGCTAGGTGGATCGATCGAGAATGTTCTTGTCTCCTCGATAGCTCCTCGATACCTCTTCGATCCATCGAGCTTCTTTTGCTGTGGACACTTGCCCGATAGCTGGATTTGTCGAAGCTTTTTAAAGCTCGACACCTCTCGACACCTACTATCTGTTGATAATTACTGAACACCTATATATATATATATATATATATATATATATATATAGGGTCAGCATGATTCGATCTTCATTCTCCTCGATCTGTTCGTGTTTGTTCATCTCCCAAACCTCTCTCACTCACTCCTTGCGAGAGACCGCGCCCTCGGCCCCCTTTTTTATAGGATGTTAGGCCAAACCCACATAAATGGGTGGAGTCGTGTTATTACTTCTCAAAATGGAGGTTCGACTAGTTATATTTTTCCCTTTAGATTAAGAGTTTTACAATGAAGTAGAGTTTTACAATGAAGTCCCTACTTATTTAATTATTGGAATAAATAAGAAAATCAAAATTAAAAAATTCCACATTTTATTTATTTGAAATTGAATTTACATTGATCATAGGAAATTACATGGTTTTGGTTCTAGATACAATCTAAGATAAAATACATGGCTTTGTTTCCTAGTTACAATCTAAAAACTGAAAATTACTTGGATAAACATTTGATCTACTAACCCTTAATCTAAGTTCGGAGGCTATGTTATAAGGTGGGAAGGTGTTAGGCACCCATCTGGCCTAGTGAAACCGGTCTTCTAGACTATGGTGGCCAACATTCATATCACATCATCCAATATGTTATCAATCAATTTGCATATTGAATTTAAAGTGTGTGCATGTGATGACCTTAATTCAATTTATTAAGCATTGCATTTGGATTGAAAAATAAATTCTAGTGAATGTGTGTGTATGGTGATATCCTAGTTTCAAGAATTTGAAAGAAATATTAGACAAACATGGTTTTCATATTTTTGATATGGATTTAAGATTAAATCTAGTGATATGCATGAACATGTGATGAACAACCAAAAACATGTGAAGAACACATAAGAACAATTAAGAACATTCACACATATTCAAGAGAATTATCATGCTTTAATCTTAAATTCTCATCATGGCAACATAAACAAACAGTTAGGGAAGGAGATTATACCTTCATGCAAGATCCATATGGTGAAGGAGAGGACTCTTGATGGAGGTCCTAAGGGTGGAGAAAAAGAAGAGTTAGGAGAGGGAGAGTGAGTCTCACTCAATACCTTAAGTCCCAGGAAGATCAAGATATGACAAGACTATTTAACTTTACTAAAAGTCAAGAGAAGAGAAGAGAAGAGGTTTTTTTGTGTGTTTTAGAATGAAGGAAAATGGGGGTTTATATAGTAGTGGTGGATGAAATATGAATGGAAGGCCATTTAATGAGAATTGACAAAAAATCATGAACCTAGACCTCATTTTAGCTTTTGGAGAAATTTGGTGCACTAAATGTGGAAATTGATGAGAGTGAAGAGCAAGTAAAGTTCGATTTTCCCGTAGCTGCTGTAACAGCTTGTAGAGCCAACTTCGAAAAATCATATATGACTCAATTCTGATCGGAATTATCTCATTCTTGTACTCAAATTGAAGCCCCGGATGTCTAGTTTTTGAAAAAAATTAACCTCATTCACAGATTCAAAATATTATGAGAGATATTGATGAAATAGTGAGCAGAGATCATTTGTTAGAAAATGATTTCAGCATAATTAACATTAATAGGTCCTAAATTAGCTTTCAATTAACATTAAATGACTCCAATCACTCCCATTTCAGACTTAACTTGTTCCAAATTTACTCTAATTAAAAGATAATTGCACAAATTACTCATTAAATAATTAATGTTTAACTATCTAATTAATTAGGTGTGTGCAATCCTACCATATAATGTAGTCCTAACTAATCAAATTATGACACATCATTGATCTCAAATTGATTATATTTATAACTAATTGAAATCAATTGTTCATAATCACATATAGTCGGACTCAATTTGCAATAGTGCATCTTAACCATTAAAACTTGATTTGATGATAACTTTCAATTTGGTGGTCCGATTCTGGCTTATAACTAGTTGATTTAATCGTTACAACATCAAGATCATTTTGGTGAAATGAGATTAAGGATCTATTGACCAGAATCAAGATGCATATTTTCAATGTGAAATTACCTTTTTACCGTCCATGTGAGGTTAAATGCGGGTTACAAAATAGAGTGTCAACACTCCTAACCTCTTCCCAAGGTGTTTTCGGCCTAAATCAAGTTATTCTTCACTTGGTATGTGTCTAAATCACTCATTTTCATGCATTTCATGATTTCTAACCTAAGTTTTTGGGATTTTTGAAAATTTTGGGGTTTTTCAAAATCAAAAAGGTGTTTGCAAAATTTTTGGGATGGGTTTTGAAGATTTGATCGTAAAAACTTTATACATTAAATCTCATGTGCATTATAACTATATTTTCATGCATTTAGATGTGTGTTTTATATGTTATCTGATTATGTACTGGTAGGATTGGATTGGGCCGAGCCTATGATGCAATTATCTTTGCACGTCACATGCTCATGCATTTTCATGCATATGTCCTCTGCATTCAATATATTTTTATATGTTTGAACTGTTTTTGGGACTTTTCTTAGTGTTTCTTTCTTCCCCCTCACTCTCTAGTTTACGTTAGTGTTGTCATGGCACTGAAATGTAAGTCTACTCCATCCCGGAACCCTCTTCGTTCTAGGGCATCTTCTTCTTCTAATCCCACCCCCTCTTTTGTGTGGTTCCGTGATGAGCAAGCCCAAAAGGACTTCTTGGAGAACTTTTCTAGACAAGGCGTTCATTCGGAACGCCAAGTCATTTTGTCGGACTTCTCCAACATTGACCTATCCACTATCATTCACAGTCAGGGTTGGGAGTCATTGTGTGATGTCTTGGTCACCTGTCCATCTGTGTTGATCCATGAGTTTTACTCCAACATGCATGGATTTGATTATTCAGTACCTTATTTCATTACTCGCGTTCGAGGTACGCGCATTGTTTTCACATCGGAGATTGTTTTCGATGTGCTCCGTGTCCCGAGGGTGGAGTTTCCTAACTACCCCGGTTGTGAGTGTCTGAGGACTGTGTCCAAAGACGAGATGATATCTGCTTTTTATGAGTGTCCCGCTGATTGGGGTGATCGTCAGTTTACTCTATGTTTGACCTTTGCTAAAGGTCCTAAATTCATGAACATGGTTATGACTTTTGTTCTACATCATTTTTCTAATTATAACTCTATTGCCGAGCCCCGGGCTTGATTTTTGCTTTCTTTGTTAGAGCATCTCACTATAGATTTTCCCTCACATTTCATTCTTTCCATCATAGATGTCTATAGGGATACGGCGTCCCGTGATAAACTCATCTTTCCTTCCGCTATCACGAGGATCATACGCCATTTTTCTATTCCCTTTCTTGCTTCCGACCACTTTCACATGATGTGTGCCATTGACCCTGCTATCGTTAAACAGAGCGAGGCGCAGTTTCGTTCGAGGTGGTCCGGTCTGATAGCTCTTCCCACTCCTTTTGCTCCATCCACATCCAGTCCCTCCTCTTCTACGAGCTGTGTGACACTCGAGGACATCATGGCGCAGCTTTAGCGTGTGGATGCTCGCCTCAACACTCTCAGTGATGAGTTGTGTCAAGTGAACACCCGTGTTGGACATATTGCTCGACGCCAGGCTGAGATAGGCGGTTACACTGTGCCTTCCACTCCGCGGATGAGAGTGATGGCTTTGGCATTGCTGATGATGATGATGCTACTGCTTTCGATGATGATGATGATGGAGATGCTAGCTCACCCAGCGATGATGAGATGTCTTCTTGACACTCTTATCCTTTGTCACTCATAACAAAAAGGGGGAGTAGTTTTGATTATGAGAGTAGTCATAGTTAAGGGGAGAGTTAGTATAGGAGATTTTTTATAGGGGGAGAGTGCATATTGAGGGATGTAGTGAGGCTTTGATGTATTTTTTTCTTTTCTTTCTATTTCAGATACATCATATCTTGTATATTTTTGGTCTTGTGATCGTTTTGACATACATTGTACTTATATTCCTTTTATATGGATGTATGTTTTTCTTTCACTTACCCTTACATATGTTGTTTCTTTTCTTTCTTTATACACATGATTCTTATAACTTGTATGCAATCTATTATTTCTGTTTCACACAAAGATGCCTTGATGAGTTTTGTTTAAAGTGTTTCAGAAATACAAGTTGTCAAAGTCTTCTTGCCATAAACTCTCTTCTTGCAAAGTTTTTCAAGTGTTTGTGTTAAAATAAATTTTATTGTATTCAATAAGTGAATATGAGTTGAGTGATTTATGACTTCTCTCATATCTCATTTGTTTGTTATGATTTTGTCACGGATTGCCAAAGGGGAAGATTGTTAGGACATATGCGATTCACTTGTTAGGAACATATGTCACTATTTTATGTAATTGGCTAATCCTTTGACAAAACACACTTTACTTGTAATTAGGTAGATTTAGGATGTGTTTAATGTTTCAAGAAACTTTGTTTCAAGTTCAAGTGTAAAAGTCATGCAAGTATGTCCAAGATTCAAGTATGAAAAATGCTTGTCTTTAAAACTCGATAGCTAGCCATCTATTGAACCTTGAAGAGCTATTCCAGCCCGTGGCTCGACAGCAACTCGACAGATAGGCATCTATTGAGGTTTATGAAAAATAGAGTTTCAGTTCTGTCTTGACTCAAATCTATGATTGTATGTTTGGGCTTTCTTTTCTTACAACTCTGACATATAAAATGATTATTTTAAGGGCCGTTAAAAGCGACACAAGTTGCACAAGTATTGAGCAAAGTTTGTTCAAGCAAATTGTGACCAGAGACAGAATTTGTCCTAATTCATCTTTCTTGTGAAGAAGCTATTGTGTTTGTGCACCGTAGGGTTTTGAAACGAAGGAGTTTCTTGATCTTCATCGTGTGATGAACTGAATAACTTTGCAGTCAACAACCTTCTCTAGTTGGTGATTGAAGTCGCGTACTGGGATCCGCGTAATTGGTTAGTCACGTATTGAGAGCCATGGATTGAAAGGAGAGATTGTCACTACAGAACAAGTCTAATTGGGTATTGGGGTAAGGGTTCAACTGTAAGTTGGTATAAGGTACTGAGATTCCTTTACTTGTAACCGCTTGTTGTGATAATAGTGGATTCTCGGGAGTGGTGACCTTAAAATCACCTGGTGGGGTTTTTGCCGTGTAGATTTTCCCCATTCGTAAACAAATCACCATGTCAATTTATTTTCCGCTGCATACTTTAGTTTATTGATGATTTGTTTGTGCTACCACGCATTTGCATGTTAATTTGATTAATTAATAAATTTAGCTCATTAATCAATTAATTCATCACAAGGGGTCAATACATTTTTGGCCTATCAGCCCCTCTAGCCCAAAGAAAAAAAAAGAATTTTTTTTAATGGTTATATTTTTGTATTGAGTATATGTGATTAGTTTTTTTTTTTTAGTTTATTAATATTAGATTCTTAATATTTTGCACTTATTAATTCACTTAACGCAAAGATTAAAAAACTTAAGTGGATAATTATGGTAAGGTCCCTACATAAATTTAGACACATAACCCAAAATTGGATTCTAATTTCAAGTTCTAATTGAACTTTCTTTGACCTATTAATATATTGATAGATATATAGACTAACTTGGAATCCTATGTATATACATGGATATACTTAAAGATATACAATAAGATGCATAGTATAATTTATATATATATAATTTAAATACTATTGATAACCATTCTTATATTTTGTTAACTCTTTAAAAAGTCTTGTAAGAATATTTTTAGGTATAAAATGTAAACTGCCAATGTTTAGGATATATGGCGCAAAATTAAACTCTAATTGGACTTTTTCGGAACTCTCTCTCTCTCTCTCTCTATATATATATATATGTGTGTGTGTGTGTGTGTGTGGTTGAAATTAAAAACCAAATTTATGACTCTTCCTTGTCTCTAGTAAAATTAGGGACGAACCTTAAGGCGGGCCAAGGGGACCCTGTCCCCCCGGCCCAAAGAAAAAAAAAGGAAAAAATAATTGGGCCCCCCTAGCCCAAAGAATTTTTTTTTAATGGTTATATATATATATATATATTATTTATTTCTAGCCTCCCTTTTCCAAAAACTTAGACCCCATTGGCCCCTCTTTTTTAATTAGCCTAGCCCAACTAGCAACTAGCCAACTCAAAAACTTAACAAAAACAATTATTTTTAAAATAAAAAATAAAAAATCACAGTCAACCCAATATTAGAGTACTAGCATTAGTTGTTTTAAATGCTAAATATTTAGTATTTAGAACATCAAATACCAAAAACACTATTGTACAAGACATTTCAAATACTATATTAAAGTAGCAAAAGTAAGTTTTGGTTTGTGAAAAAAAAATATATATATATATATATATATATTTGCAACAGTTGATGCTCTTAAGAAACAATATTATTTATATTTTTTTTTGTTTTTATTGGTAGATGATTGCATCTTAATGTATTAAGAAACAATGATTTTGTGTATTGATCTTAGTTGATAATTTGTTAGTATTAAATGGATATCTATTTGGACTTTTTCTTCTTCTTCTTATACTTCAACTCCCTTATCTTGAAATCCTAGCTAAAATTATGGTGGGAAACTTTTTAGTATTTTTATCCAATGGTCTCTTGTCATTCTTCACTATCAAAATTTGTTTTAGTCACCATTTTTAGAAGAGTGGCTTAATGTGGCAGACAAGCATGAGGTCTATTTTTAGATGACATGAGAGTCTTTAGTCAATGTCAAAATGAGTTCATGCTTGTCTGCCATTTTTGGCTCTCCTGTGTTTACGTTAAGTCACCATCAAAATGAGTGGCTTAAAATGATGAACTCTCCTTGCAATTTACCTATATCTAATGATGTTCTTCCCCATTAATGCATACATATCACTTGCACAGAATCAAGCTAGTTTTATTTTCTACCAATGGAATCCTCTTCTTCCAAAATGAACCCTGCTTCAAACAGTATTGAGAAAGAAGAGTATATGTCTGATCTAGAAACTGATAATAAATTCAAACAGATCTTGTCAACCATCCCCAAAAAAAAGGGTTCTGGGAAGGCAGATTTCTACCAGTATGAAGGTTTTTGGTACCCTTTCTTCCATATACCTGGAATATTGTTGGCTCAAGAACATTTCAAGCCACAACCCAATCAGGTGATTTTGAGCTGTTTTCCAAAATGTGGCACAACTTGGCTTAAGGCTCTGGCTTTTGCCATTACGACACGATCCTGTGAAAGCGAGCCTACAAACCCCTTACTTACAAGAATGTCACATGATTGTGTACCCTTTATTGAGTTTCAAATTAGCTCAAGCCAACCAAAATTGAGTCTAGATGTTCCACTTGTGTCTACACACATCCCCTACACTTCCCTACCAAAATCCATTATAAACTCTGGTTGTAAAATTGTTTATATATGCAGGGATCCGAAGGATGTGTTTGCGTCTTTATGGACCTTTCAAAGCAAGATGACTACTAGGGCAGGACTCCCAATTAATGAAAATATTGAGGATACACTTGAGTTCTTTTGTGAAGGAATAACTACCGCTGGACCATTTTGGGATCATGTATTAGGCTACTGGAGAGCAAGTTTGGAATCACCAGAGAAAGTATTGTTTATAAAGTTTGAAGATTTGAAGAATGAAACCGAATATTGGATAAAGAAATTGGCTCAGTTTATAGGTTACCCTTTCTCCTTGGAGGAAGAAGATAAAGGTATGGTGCAAAAGATTAAAAATTTATGTGATTTTGAAAACATGTCCAGTTTAGAGGTGAATAAAAATGGAGTGATGAAATTGGCGTTTGGAATCAAGAAAGATGAAGTCAACACACTTGAGTTCAAAAATAGTTCATTTTTTAGGAAAGGTGAGGTTGGAGATTGGAAAAATCATCTTACACAAGCAATGGCAACACGACTTAATCAAATAACTGAGCAAAAGCTAAGTAGTTATGGCTTGACATGGAATGTCTGACCTAATGGATGAATGAGAAGTCCAAACCACATTCATGGCTTGGGAGTATGACAACTAAATAGCAGCATCAAGACTTCTTGCAGTACGTCAAATGGAAAAAGGATTTTTTATTTGTCTCAAAATAAAGAGGATCCATTTCATAGTTTCTAATGAGTTTTTATTAATTTAAGGGTATGCATGATGTCGTATTATTTTAAATTATTTTTCACATTTAAGTTAATAAGGTGAGGAAACATTAAGTATTAATGTATCTCCCTAAAAAAAAGTTTTAATGTCTTAGTGTTTTGTAATTGTTAAAATTTGAAATATTAATGTTTAATTATTATGGAACCTCAATATCATTATTTCTTTTCTTCTTTTTTTTAGAAAAATGTTATATTTACAACATTTTCATAACAAATTTTACGTGATAGGTTGTTATTGGCAGCTATTGGTAGGCAAAATAGTAATTTCAATGGTGGATTTAAATTAAAAAAAGCAACAACTTTAACACCTAGAATTTGTTGTGAAAGTATTGTGAAAATGTTATAGGCATAACATTTCTCTTTTTTTTATTTAACACTATTTGAAGATTATGAATTGGTTGACATAAAGACTAATCAACGTTGCAATATGATCCTATCCCAAAAAAAAAAAAAAAAAAAAAAAAACACTTTGCAATAGAAATAGAATATACATATTTTAATGTCTATCAATTACCTAATTTATTATTATTATTTTTTCTTCAAATTTTCACTTTAGTAATACATGATAAACTCTTTTTATGCAAACGTCTCAACGACGTTATAATTCAAATTTTTTTTTTTTTGGGTTGAGGAAAACGTTATAATTTGATTTATCATAATTAAAAAAATATCTTTCAAAATATGAAAATATAATAAAATTCAAGTTTCAACACTAAATATTCACCATTTTAAATTTCAAAATTTTTATAAGGGAGAAAATTTAAATATTTGAAACCATTTTAAATTTTATTATGTGACAACTTCATTTGAATAGCATACTTATAATAGTGGAAAAATATACTATTCTCATGGTTGACCACATATCTATAATTCCACTAAAAGACTCCACCTGAAATTGCTAAGTCAATTTAACTATTTTATTTATTTATTATTATCATAAGTGTGAAATATATTGCAACAGTAACAAAAAGTATGTCACAATGAAAGCATGGAAGATATTGCAATAGTACCAAAAAGTATCAATTTAGCAAAAATCATTATAATGGCGTCAAGATTGTTAATAATTGTACTTTTTTTTAGTTTTTTTCCCCTTATAACTAGAGCAGGTGAGAAGATTCAAACCCAGGTGTTAAGATAGTACGTACTTAAGGAAAATCACATGATAATTTACATCTAATAAGTCAGAAAAAATTGGGAAAAAAGTGTTAATAGGAAACCTCGACCTCAAAACAATAAAAACTTGATGAATGCAGTCAACAAACTACAACTTTCATTACATCTTTCTGCACAAACTTAAGATGTTACCATTTGATCCATACAACAAATAGCAACAGCCAAGTGGTTTGTGACTAAAGCTGAATGACCAGGAAGGAAATATGCAGCCAGTTCCAACCAAATTATTCATCTTTCTTTAGGGATCATGGATCCTCAAAATAGTATTGTGTTTTTATGTTCAAAGTTAAAGGATCTATATCAACGAAACTTAAAATACTACCCGTTCTTCACCAAGGAACAAGACCAAAAGCAATTCAAAATGTGTCCATAAGTTGTAATATAGATCACAACACCTATTTACACTAGTAAAGCGAGAGTGACTTTTTATTGATGTACTAAATGATGCAGGGACATCAAGTGAGGAGGAAGGATTCTGCTACAGATTTGGCACTTAATAAGAATCAAGAGGGTGATGGTGATTCACGGTAGACTTCAAGGCGAGACATTAGAGGCCAGCATATTTCGAGGATTACCTTCCGTGATTGAAGATAATTTTATGTTTCCTTAGTAGTTATCATATTTGAATTTGAATTTGTGTTAGTATTTCTAGAATTAGTTTGCTTACCATCGCACACCCTTAGTGTGATGGTCATTTCACAAGTATAAGTATTTGCAGGGTGGGGGGATAAGGGTCGGGGTTCAAGTCTCCAAGAATGAGCTTCACTCACATATACGCTTAGATTAAGGCTAAAGTAGAATTCTATCTCAGAGCAACAAAAAAAAAAAAGAAAAAAAAAAGAATTAATTTGCTTCCTTGTTTATCCAATTATCATTAATATCATTCAAGTTTGCAATAGGTAGGCTTGTGCTAAAAATGGTGTAAGGGGCATTTGAGAAAGATCATCTTTTGCCATATTATTAATATCAATAAAACCTTTTGGTTTTCAGAGTCACCATCCACGAGGAGATTCATTAGAGAAATGGAGGAGAATGCAATGAGATTTGTTCTAGCAGTGATGGAAGCAGGTGAGGACCACTCTATTCCACATGAACTTGAGCCTTTAATAAGGGAATTTTGTGATGTCATCCCCAATGAACTTGCGGCTACATTACCGCTAACGAGGGATATTCAACATCACATATACCTTGCCCTAGGATCTAGTTTATCAAATAGATCGCATTATTGCATGACTCCAAAAGAATATAAGGAGTTGAATAGACAAGTGGTGGAGCTAGCTGACAAGGGGTTAATTCGTTAAAGCATAATCCCATGTGCGATTTCCGCTCTTCTTACTCCAAAGAAGGATGGGTCATGACGGATGTGTATAGATAGCCGCATGATTAACAAGATTATGGTCCAATATAGCTTTCCAATTCCTCATTTGAATGAAATGTAGGATCATCTTTCGGGTTCGAAGATCTTCTCCAAAATTGATTTCCGAAGTGAGTACCACCAAATACGAATCTGCCCTGGGATGAAAGGAAGACTGTGTTTAAAACACGCGACGAGTTGTATAAATGGTTAGTCATGCCATTTGGGTTGACAAACGCTCCAAGCACATTTATGCGATTGACAAATCAGGTGTTTCGTCCATTTATTGGAAAGTTTGTGGTGGTATACTTTGACGACATTCTCATCTATAGTAAGAATCCAAAGGAACACTATGAGCAATTGAGACAAGTGTTTGAGACACTAAGGGAGCAGAAGTTGCTAATTTGAAAGAAGTGCGAGTTCATGACTGACAGCTTGGTGTTCTTGGGTTATGTTATTTCTGCAGAAGCTACCAAGGTTGACACCAAAAAGGTACAGTCTATTGTAGATTGGCCAAGACCACAATCCATCCATGATGTGAGGAGCTTCCATGGATTAGCATCATTTTATCAGAGGTTTATTCGTAACTTCAATACAATTGTTGCTCCTATCACAAATTGTTTGAAGTTTGTGGTATTTACATGGTCTAATGCGGCTGAATCAAGTTTCCAACAGCTGATGAAAGCCATGACAGAAGCCCTTGTTCTAGCACTACTAGATTTTGGTAAAGCATTTGAGGTAGATCGTGATGCTTCTCGTGTTGGTGTTGGTGTTGGTGTTGTTTTGAGTCAAGAAAGAAGGCATATTGCCTTTTTTAGTGAAAAACTCAATGACATAAAGCGAAGGTACTCTAAATATGATGTCAAATTCTATGCTATCATTCGAGCTTTATGAGAGTGGGATCAATACCTGAAGTATAAGGAGTTTGTTCTTTACTCGGATCATGAAGCATTGAAGCACATCAATGGCCAAAAAAAGTTGAACTCAAGACATGCTACTTAGGTGGAAGAACTACAAGAGTTCAACTTTATCATACGACATAAGGCAGGTACTTAAAATAGGGTGGCGGATGTTTTGAGTAGGAGAACCCTTTTGTTGTCTTCTATGGATGTCATATTTATTGGGTTTGAGCTCTTAAAGGATTTGAATGAAAATGATGATGAGTTCTGTGACATATGGGTTAAGCATAAACAAATGTCAAAGAGGCAACTTTCTACTACAAGATGGGTATTTGTTCAAAGGTACTAGACTCTGTGTGTGTTTGGATCCACTGAGAAGCTGCTGCGTTTATGTTTACGTTTCAGCCTTTTTTTTTTTATTTTTTTTTTTTTATGCTAAAACGCTACTGTTCATTACTGTTATGAACAGTAACCGCAACTTTTGACCGTGAACCGTGTACATGTGTACTGTTTATGGACTCACAAATTACACTTTTCAGCAATTTTTTTATTAAAAATGGGTCCCACGATACTATTCACACATTTAAAAATTATTTTGCTACAGTACAGTGTTTTCAGTTTTCAGTTTCAGTAAAATAAATTCTATCCAAACAGACCCAGATCTGTGTACCCAAATGTTTACTGCGGCAAACTATCATTGAGGAGAGGCATGAAGGAGGTTTGGGTGGACACTTTGGTTTGACAAGACTTTTGCCTTAGTAGTAGAAATGTTTTATTGGCCTAAGTTGTATAGGGATGTGGTGCGATACGTTCAGTGGTGCAGAAAGTTTCATACCGCGAAAAGTCATTCTCAAAACACAGGTCTTTACACACCGTTTCCTAAGCCAACTGCTCCATTGGAGGAAGTTAGCATGGACTTTGTGTTGGGCCTTCCTAAAACTAGGTATGGGCATGACTCAATACTTGTAGTGGTTGCTTTTCAAAAAATGGCTCATTTTATATCCTACAGTAAGACTTTAGATGCTATTTATGTGGAGAATTTATATTTTCAGGAGATTGTCATGTTGCATGGCATTTCCAAAACTACTACTTTTGACTGAGGCCCAAAGTTTGTTGGGCATTTTTGGCTGACCTTGTGGTGGGTGATAGGAACTAAGCTACAATTCAGTAGCTTTCACTACCCACAGACTGATGGGAAAACGGAAGTAACCAATCGTTCTTTGGGAAATCTCTTGAGGTTTTTGGTAGGGAAGAATAAAGCTAATTGGTGTGAAATTCTGCCACAAGCTGAGTTTGCTTATAATCGATCAAAGCCTAGGGCCATTGGTATGAGTCCTTTTGAAGCTATTTATGGTCTGAATCCAAATAGTCCATTGGATTTGGTTCCTCTACCCACTTTGGATCGATTAAGGAAGACGCACATGACATGGCAGAACACATTAAGAAGACACATAAGCAAGTCCGTTAGAAGCTAGAACAAAGTGATAAACAGTACAAGGAAATGGTTGACAAGCATCAAAGGCATGTGGAGTTTAAGGAAGGAGATCTTTTGTGGATCAATATGCGGAAGGAGCAGTTCCCCAGAGGAAAGCATGTCAAATTACATGATCGAGCTAATGGACCATTCCCTGTCTTGGAACGTATTGGAGAGTGTTAACGTGTATTAGGGTATGTGGGCTTTAAGCCCATCTTGTTTACTTGTATAGCACACTCTGCCTCCTATATAAAGACACTTATGTATATTCTATTACTTGAGAAATACAATACAATCATTCAGTATTTCTAACATGGTATCAGAGCCATTGCTCTAATTTTCTTGTGTCTTGCAGTCTTGTTTTGTTGGTATTTTCCGCTGCCTCATCTTCTGTGGTCAGTAAACCCTTTCAGTGCCATCTCCCAATTGCTCCGCCGCAGTTAGAGGTCCTCAGGGTTGAATCTCCACCGCCAGAAGCTCCTCCTCGCCGCCAAAACCACTGCCATCATCGGATTTGTCACCTCTGACCTCTGATTAGGACATAAGACCTATCATCGTGTAGATATTCAATCGATTTACACACTGCTGCCAGAAACATCCACATCTGACCATCCACGCGCCGCCACGCACCGGTCAAAGTTTCTGCAAAATTGATCCACGCGCCTCACGCTCCACCAGGGTATCTCCGTTCTTGTTGCCGCCGACACCATAAGAATCGTCCTTCTCCGATTTGCATCATCGGACAGTTCATTCTCTCTCACGCGCAGATAGAATCTTCGGCGAAGCTGGTCCACGCGCTTCACGCGCTCCACGCACTTCACGCGCTCCATGCGCCACTGGGTTATTTGCTGATGTCATCTTTGACGTCATCCCTGCCACGTCAACCCTAGCTGACGTCGCCTGCTTACGTCAGTCCTAGCTGACGTCACCTGCTTACATCAGTGCCACATCATCTGCTGACGTCATCCCCTGTCAACTTGCTGACGTCATCCCCTGTCAACCTGCTAACGTCATCCTGTTGACTTTGACCAGGTTGATCGTTGACTTTTGACCAGAGTTGACTTTTTGCAGTCCAGGTGCTCCTTACCCAGTTTTTCGCGTAGATTTCCTTTTTGCAGTCCATTTTTGCATATTTTGCTTCTAAATGAGAAATAAGGACAGATCTTCTTCTTGTTGCAATAATCGTCGCCAACAATCCAGCAAATGTTTTTGCAGTTTTTGCAAACGTTTTGGCCACAATATTGAGACTTGCTATTATTGCAACAAATCAGTTTTGTCAATTTTCGCTGCTACTGTTGCTAACACTGAGAGTGTCCAACCAATGGCTCCCGTCTCTGCACAGTCTAAGTCTTCAGGACGCACTTTCACCATGTCCACAGATGACCTTAAAAATATAATCGCCAATGTCATTCGTATGGTTGGTAATGCATCTTATTCCTCTTTTCTCTCAGCTTTATCTGGTATGTCTCCTTCCTCTTGGCTTATGGATTCTGCTTGTTGCAATCACATGACTCCTCACTCGTCCTTATTTTCTGAACTTAAACCTGCACCACACCCTCTTAATATTCACATAGCAAATGGTTCCACTATGTCTGGTCATAATATAGGTTCCGTTTCGACCTCTAGTCTCTCGGTTCCTGGTGTCTTTAATGTTCCTAACCTTTCTTACAATTTATTTTCTGTGGGACAATTAGCTGAGTTAGGTTATCGCATTATCTTTGATTATTCTGGGTGTATTGTGCAGGATCCAAGGACAGGATAGGAGCTTGGGACCGGTCCCAAAGTTGGGCGTATGTTTCCCATGGACAACCCTCGTCTTCCACTTGTTGCTCCTGTTTCTGTTGTTGCAGCTGTTGCAGTTTCTTCTACTCCTTCCCTTGCACTTTGGCATGCTCGACTTGGCCACGCATCTTCCTCTCGTGTACAACAATTGGCTTCTAGAGGTTTGTTAGGTTTAGTGTCTACAGAAAATTTTGATTGTGTTTCATGTCAGTTAGGAAAACAACTAGCTTTGCCTTTCAATACTAGTGAATCAATATCCACTGATATCTTTGACTTTATTCATTCTGATGTTTGGGGGCCTTCCTCTGTCTCTAGTATTGGTGGATCTCGATATTTTGTTGTCTTTGTTGATGATTACTCTCGCTATAGCTGGATTTTTAATATGAAATATCGTTCTGAGTTATTGCAAGTATATTCTAATTTTGCAAAAATGGTTGAAACTCAATTTTCCAAACGTATCAAAATTTTTCGATCTGATAATGCTCTTGAGTACACTCAATATGCTTTCCAAGTTGTTTTGCATTCCTATGGCACTGTTCATCAACTAACTTGTCCAGGTACCTCTCAGCAAAATGGTAGAGCCGAACGAAAACTTCGTCATATTCTTGACACTGTTCGTGCTTTTCTTCTCTCTGCCAAAGTTCCTGCTCCTTTTTGGAGTGAAGCTGCCCTTCATGCTGTTCATGCTATTAATCGCATTCCAAGTCCTGTTATTCAAAATCAAACTCCATATGAGCTCCTTTTTAGGTCACCTCCAAACTATCATCACCTTCGCTCCTTCGGTTCTGCTTGTTTCGTTCTTCTTCAGCCACATAAGCATAACAAACTTGAGTCTTGGTCAAGGCTTTGTTATTTTCTTGGCTATGGCGAAACTCAAAAGGGGTATCGGTGTTATGATCCTATCTCTCATCATCTTCGTATCTCCCGCAATGTTGTCTTTTAGGAACATCACTCATTTGTCGAGTTCTTTCACTTCCGTGCCTCCCTATCTTCCTCCTATGTTTTAGATCTTTTTCCAGATGAGGCACATATTTCTTCTGTAACTGTTCCTAATCCTCCTATAGTTGCTCTATGCAACCACCAGATACCTTTGATCCCTTTCCTAGTTCACCCTTTAATGAACAGGTGGAAGATGCACAGGTTGAAGACGAGCTACCCAACCTTGAGCTTGGGTCCCCTGTTTCTACTCCGCCTGAAGATCTTGCACAAGACATTCCACCTCGTCACTTAACTCGGGTAAGATCCATACCTACACATTTACTTGATTATCATTGTTACATTGCCCTTGCTACACTGCATGAGCCTCACACCTATTGTGAGGCTTCCACTGACCCTTTATAACAGATTGCAATGAAAGAGGAACTTGATGCATTATCTAAAAACCATACTTGGGATTTGGTGACTCTCCCCCCTGGGAAATCTGTGGTTGGTTGTAAATGGATCTACAAGATTAAGACTCGCTCTGATGGGTTTATTGAGCGTTACAAAGCTCGTCTTGTTGCAAAAGGTTTTACACAGGAGTATGGGATTGATTATAAAGAGACCTTTGCTCCGGTTGCTCGTATCTCATCTGTTCGAGCTCTCTTAGCTGTTGCTGCTGCCAGAAAATGGAACCTTTTTCAGATGGATGTCAAAAATGCATTTCTTAATGGGGATTTAAGTAAAAAAGTTTATATGCAACCTCCTCCTAGTCTCTCTGTTGAATCAAATAAGGTTTGTTACCTTCGGCGTGCCTTTTATGGCCTTAAACAAGCTCCACGAGCTTGGTTTACCAAATTCAACTTTACCATCTCTCGCTTAGGTTACATGACCAATCATTATGATTCTGCCTTATTTCTTCGTCGCACTGACAAAGGCACTATTTTACTTCTCCTGTATGTGGATGATATGATCATAACTGGTGATGACCTCAATGGCATTCAAGAACTCAAGGATTTTCTCAGTCAGCAGTTTGAGATGAAAGATCTTGGACATCTCAGCTACTTCTTGGGTCTTGAAATCACTCATTCTACAGATGGACTTTATATTACTCAAGCCAAGTATGCCTCTGAACTCTTGTCTCGAGCTGGACTCACTAATAGCAAGACTGTTGACACTCCAGTTGAGCTTAATGCGCATCTGACTCCGTCAGGGGGGAAACCGTTGTCTAATCTCTCTCTTTACAGACGCTTAGTTGGCAGCCTAATTTATCTCACTGTCACTTGTCCAGACATTTCCTATGCTGTTCAGCAGGTGAGTCAGTATCTGTCTGCTCCACGATTGACTCACTATGCTGCTGTTCTGCGCATTCTTCGATACCTAAAGGGCACTCTCTTCCATGGTCTTTTCTACTCTGCTCAATCTCCTCTTGTACTCCGTGCATTTTCTGATGCTGATTGGGCAGGAGATCCCACTGATCGCAGGTCCACCACTGGTTATTGCTTTCTTCTTGGTTCTTCTCTGATTTCTTGGCGAAGCAAGAAACAAACTCATGTGGCCCGCTCCAGTACTGAAGCAAAATATCGTGCCCTTGCTGATACCACATCTGAGCTCCTTTGGCTACGGTGGCTTCTTAAAGACTTAAGTGTATCCACATACTCTGCTACTCCTCTTTATTGTGACAACCAGAGTGCCATTCATATTACTCACAATGATGTATTCCATGAACAGACTAAACACATTGAGATCGATTGTCATTTTATCCGTTATCATCTTGTCCATGGTACTCTCAAGTTGATCTCAGTTTCTTCTAAAGATCAACTTGCAGATATCTTCACCAAGTCACATCCTAAGGGACGTCTTCGTACCTTGGTTGACAACCTCAAGTTGGTCTCACATCCACCTTGAGTTTGATGGGGGCTATTAACGTGTATTAGGGTATGTGGGCTTTAGGCCCACCTTGTTTACTTGTATAGCACACTTACTTGTACTACACACTCTGCCTCCTATATAAAGGCACTTATGTATATTCTATTACTTGAGAAATACAATACAATCATTCAGTATTTCTAATAGAGAGAATGCCTACATTATCGAGTTGCCTGGGGACATGAATGTTTCAACTATCTTCAATGTTTTAGATTGAAGAAGACAAACGCTTGAACTCAAGGACAAGTCCTTTTCAACTCGGGGTGTTTGATGTAGGGACATCAAGTGAGGAGGAAGGATCTACAGTAACACTTCTACAGATTTGTCACTTAACGAGAATCAAGGGATTGATGGCGGTTCATGCCACCATATCTCAAGGATTACCTTCCGTGAGATATTACCTAGCTAGTTTTATCTTCATCATCCTCTATTTTATCAAAATGATGCTAAGCAAATAATTTTTTTCCCCACTACTACTACTATTACTATTATAGCGACTCTTTAGTCACTTTTGCCTTGACATTAGGTGGATGTGGAGATATCTCAATTGTACTTAGTGGAGTGATAGTAGCTTGGGTGGTAGTAGTTTGGGTATTCATTTTCCCTTTTTTTTTTAAAAAAATTATTTTAAAATTAAGGCGTGTGTAGATATTTACTAACATTTTAAAGTTTTGGAAAAAATGTATATACCCCCCAAAAAAATTGAAAGGTTGCCTAAAACCTCGAGAGATAAAATGGTCATTTGATCCATTCTTCTGGCCCTATCCAAAACAAAAACCCTATTGTATGTAACAAATCCCTAACCGCAACTAGTACTAACTTGTCTAGATTTTTTTTTCTTTTCTTTTTCTTTGTCCTCAAATTCAAATGACTATCTATTTTGATGTATTTTTAATCCAAATCGTTCAATTTAAAAAACAATATGTATTTTAGAAAAGGTAACGTTGGAGATTGGAAAAATCATCTCATTCTTGCAATGGCAACGCGAATTGATCAAATAATTGAGCAAAAGCTAACTAGTTATGGCTTGACATGGAATGTCACCTAATGGATTGAATAGGGGTCCTAGCCACATTCATGACTTCCATCGTAATGGTTGAGTATGACAAATAAATGGTTGAATATGACGAATAAATGAAAAGTATTACCAAGACATCTTGTAGTGTGTCAAATGGAAAAATGGTTATTTTCGTTTGTCTCAAAATAAAGAGAGTCCATTCCATAGTTTCTATTAATTTAAGGGTATGCATATCGTGTTATTTTAAATTATTTTTCACATGTAACCCTAAATCTCTTATTTAATTATTAAGGATTTTACTAGTTAAGTTAACTAGAATCCAGTATTGAGGCATATTTTAGTATTTTGTAATCGTTAAAATTTGAAATATTAATGTCGTAATTATTATGGAACCTCAATATCATTACTTTTTTTTTCTTGAACACTATTTGAAGATTGATAGGAAGTGGTTGACATAAAAACTAAGTAACGTTGCAATAGGATATACATATTTTAAAGTCTATCAATTACCTAATTATTATTTTCTTCAAATTTTCACTCTCGTAATACTCTTTTTATGCAAACGTCCCAAAGATTTAAAAAAAAAAAAAAAATCCTTTCAAGATCTGAAAATGTAATAAGATTCAACAATAAATATTCACCATTTAAAATTTCAAAATGTTTATAAATGCGACAACTTCATTTGTGATAGGCCAAAAACGTATTGACCCTTTGTGATAAATTAACCAATTAATTTAGCCAGGTGAAATTAATTAGATTCAATTACATGCAATGAGCATGGTAGCACAAACAAATCACCAAATAACTAAATGCAGTGGAAATTAAATTTGACACGGGTGATTTGTTTACGAATGTGGAAAACCACCAAGGTAAAACCAGATCGGGTGAATTTAAGGTCACTACTCCCAAGAATCCACTATTATCAAAACAAGCGGTTACAAATAAATGAATCCCAGTACCTTATACCAACCTACAGTTGAACCCTTACCCCAATACCCAATTGGACTTATTCTATAGTGACAATCTCTCCTTTCAATGCACGGCTCCAAGTACGTGACTAACCAATTGATGCGCGGATCCCAATACGTGGTTTACTCCTTTGCACGAATCCCAGTACATGACTAACTTCACAGCAACCATTTGATTGTTGTAGTTGATTTGCAACAGCTTCACATAGAAACACCAATAAGATCTTCAATTTTGGTGCAAGAGACTTTGTTTTGTTACAGAACCCAAAGGCGTACAAGAAACGTAGAAAGAACTCTTTCTTCTGTAGGAGGAGGCTAGGGTTTCAAAAAGAAAATCTTATGAAGCTTTCTAGGGTTAGGTTTTTCTTTTTCCACCTCCTTTAAATAGGAGCTTAATGGGCTCTCTTATTCCAAATAGATTTACACAAACCTTGGGCTTTCCTAGTACAATAAAGATTATACAAACCCACAAACCTTGGGTTTTCCTAGTCCTATAAGGATTATACAAACCCATAAACAAATAGCTTTTTAGAATAAAAATGTTGCTGGCTATAGTCAAAATCTTATAAGCTCAATAGATCGAGACATTTGTCAAGCTTTAATAAATCTCGACAAATCGAGCTTCTATCGAGACCTGTAGATTGCACTTTTTTTGAGCAGTTCTTGAGTAATTTTCACGTCTTTAATTTAACCACTTATAATGATCATCTTGAACCTACTTAGATTTACCCAAATACAAGTAAAGTGCGTTTTGTCAAAGGATATGTCAATTACATAAAAATATGTCCCTAACAATTTGAACATCATACCTCTAGTATTGGGGTTATTCAACAGTAACCCCAATAGTTTTTCCCCCTTATAACTAGTACTAGTGAGAAGATTCAATCCCAGGTTTTAGATAGTTTGTACTTAAGAAACACAACATGATAATTTCCATCTAATAAGTCAAAAAAAAAAAAGGGTAAAAAGTGTTAATAAGAAATCTTGACCTCAAAACAATAAAAAGTTGATGAATGCAGTTAGGAAATTACAACTTTCAATGCATCATTCTGTTTGGAACAATTATGATTTTTGCACAATCTTAATATGTTTCCTTTTGATCCAGACAACAAATAGCAATAGCCATGTGGCATATTGTAGAAGGTTTTGCCAATGGGTTCTTTGGATGCTTTATTAGATTGGCTTGTAGATGCGATCAGATAATAGATAATTTGAGTAACTATGTAGATAGACCATGAAGGAATATTGGTTGGTTTTTTTGACTATTTAAGAAGTTGCAGGAACTCCTATGCTAGGTTGTCTTTTGTACTTTTCTTATATTTAATATACTTCTAACTCTTCAGTCAAAAAAAAAAAAAGCTGTAGGAAGAATCAATCTCATTTACAGGGCTCATGAAAGAAAGAAAGTAATTTGTTGTGTAATGTATCATTTTATTGCAAGCAAAGAAATTTTACACCTGAGACTAATATGCATTTGTCAACAGAAATGACTAAGAGGATTCTTTTTATTTTCTTTCCCCAGTAGATCATAGTTTTTATATTAGTTCACAAATGTTGCATAAGTTTTATTTTTTTCATACCATACTTTACTATAACTAGTATGTAACCCGTGTGTAAGCACGAGAATGATGAATTGTAGTGATGCTACTGATATTAGTTTGGGTTATTAAACATATATGATATAGTTCGACCATGATATTTGGAGGAATTAAAATAGTTTTTTCTTGCAATTTTCATGATATTGGTTACGCCAAGTTTTTCATTATATTGTTATTACATATATAATTTTGAAAGTTATTATTAGGTACTACATATATAATATCAATTCACAATTATTGTTTGTGAAATTCTACTAAATATAACACAAAATAAAATAATAAATTGATAAAATAGTATCTCCTAAATTGAATGAGGATAGGTGCATGAAATCGTTCAGCTCAATTAGAGTTTGTTACATTCAATATCTTCACATACAAAATATCTTAATAGAAATAGTATAAAAAATATGTTCATTAGTTCAAAAAAAAAAAAAATAACAACAAAAATCTAAACAATTTATTTATTTATTTATTTAGAAAATAAACAATTTAATTTGTATGGAAAGAACAAAAGCAATTGGTAGATTGTGTAAGATAGTTGGAATTGATGAAGAACAAGATCAAGATCACAATGAGCATATTGTGTGTTAGATCACAATGAGCTAACACACTACAAAGGGGTTTTATGGGGTGGAATTGATGAAGATCAAGATCACAAGTTCTACTTGGTAACAATTAGGGGATCTAAGGATAAAATAAGCTAATGGTTGTAGTCTTATGACTCTTATAGATATATGCAGAGGCCTTCCTTTAACCCAGACTACCCAATACTCTTACTTCCATTGGAGAATGCTGACTATTGATAGCCTTAAAAGGCAATGAGCAATTGGCATATACTAGTGACGTATGTGTAAGTTAGTTAAGTAATCTATTAACCATCTGCTTCTTCGTTGCTTTATTGCTCAAGAACTTTAGAGCATGGTGTTCGTTTTGTTTGTGGTATTGTGGGTTACGCCAAGGGCGTGTTGGATCTCATAGAAAGTTGGCAAGCCAGGTTTGGTAGAGGCAATAGTGTGATTTGGAATGTGATCTCTCGTTATCTTAGGTGGTGTCTATGGTGTGAGAGAAATGCTATGATCTTTGAAGGATGCAAAAAATCCATTCTAGATTTTTTCCTTCCCCAAATCTTTATTTGAGTCAATTGAGAGGATGGATGCGTCCTAATTTTTTTCTCTTGTTAAGTTCTAAGTAATTAAGAACTAATGTATTAGAACTTCATTTTGTCTGTTAGCAAACCATGATCAAAACAGGTTTAGTCTTGTTTTAGACTGGCTTAAAGTATAGGCCTTTTATGTAAAGTTGGAATCGAGTTATTGTAGAATTGAGTGTGCAATTCTGTCTGGCTTGATCGATCGAGAAGTAGACTCAATCGATCAAAAGTCGTGCAGATTGTTCTTTTCTGTAGAATTTCCAACTCAGCCCTAAGCCCATATGACGTGTAGGGCTTCATGTTTTGCCCTAGGTATAAAAGGGAAACCCTAGCCATGTTTTTGAGGTTGCTCCTTATACTATGTGTGTGAATCTTTTGTCAGATCTAGAGGTGTTTACCTTCACACATACTTAGGGTTTCCAAGATTCAAGATTATGTCAAGAACTTGGTGTTCATTCAGTTGTTACATTCAATAAGCTTAAAGATACACAAGCTGGTGTGCTTGTACTTGAGGGGAATCCAAGAAAGAAGTAGTCTGTGGACTCGGAGCTATCACATGGTTGTGGTAGTAAGTTTCCTACTCGAGGTAGTAATAGGATGTCAGTGGTCTAAGTCACTATTGTGTAAACTTCAATTCTTTCTGTTTTAAGGGGTCTAAAAACAAACAAGTGGTATTAGAGCAGGTTACTCTCTTGTTGTAGATCCTTTGATCTCTGAGCTGATTCTTGACCCCAGTTGTCATGGAACACAAATACTCTCTTGTTATTCCACCTCACTTTGATGGGAATAACTATGTTTATTGGAAAGTAAGGATGAAAGCATTCCTAAAGTCTATTGATGAGAGAGGCTGGAACTTCGTTGAATACGGATGGGAGAAGCCCACTACTCTTGTTAGTGAGTGGCAAATTTCTCAAAAAAAAAAAAAAAAAACAGTCGTGTTCAATAGCAAAGTTATGAATGTTATCTTTAATGCTGTTTCTATGGAGGAATTTAAGAGAATCTCTAATGTTGAGGTTGCTCATACTACTTGGAATATCCTCCAGACTGTGCATAAAGGTACAAAGACAGTTAAGATTAATAAGTTGCAGCAATTAACAACTAGATTTGAAAGCATTAGGATGTCTGATGATGAATCTTTTGATGAATTCTATGCTAAGTTTAATGATATTATTAATTCTACATATAATTTGAGTGAAATCTATGATCAACTTAAAATTGTTAGGAAGATTCTTAGATCTTTAATTAAGGATTTTAGACCCAAAGTGACTGCCATCACTGAAAGCAAGGATGTGGACTCCATCCCTGTTGATGAACTTGTAGGATCTCTTCAGTCTTATGAGTTGAACCTATCTAAGACTAGCAAATCTAAATTAATGGCTCTTAAGTCTGTTGATGATGTTGATGTGAGTGGATTTGATGATGAACTCTCTGCTACTAAGATTGCTTATCTTGTCAAGAACTTTAGAAACTTTCTTAGGAATAATAACAGATGGGCAAAAGGTAAGAACACTGCTGAACCTAGAAATTTTAGGAGGAATGATCTCACTAAGGTTAATAACACTGAAAAACCTAAAGAAAAAGTAGGCCAACCTTCTAATAATACTATGGGTTAACAATGTTTTGGGTGTCAAGGGTATAATCATGTGAAATCTGAATGTACTACATTCTTGAGGTCTAAGGGTAAGGCTATGGCTGTAACCCTTAGTGATGATGAAATTTCTGACAATGAGTCTGGTAGTGATGATGATGGAAACTTCATTATTTTCACTACTACTGCTGTAGTTGATTAAAGTGTTGCTGTTGAGGAGAACCCTTTTAATGGGGAACTCTCTGAGAATGTAGATTTACAAGAAGCCTACAATAAACTTTGCAAAGTCGCTGTAAAGGATGCTATGAGTGTTGATTTAGGCTTAAAGAAAATTGCATCTCCTGAACTTGAAAAGAAAATTTTGTTTGTTAAACTGTTTGATGTTAATGAATTGTTGAATGATGTAAAGACTGAGAACATGCTTTTGCTTGATAAAGTTAAGAATTTGGAACTTGAATTATCTGTTGCTAGAGAACAAACTGGTAGGCCTGCAAGCTCCAAACTTGATCACATCCTGAGTGTTCAAAAGTCTCCCTTTGACAAAACTGGTTTAGGTTTTGTAGAAAGCATCTCTTTGCTTGCAACCCATTCCACAAACTTTGTTCCTTCTTTTTCTTCCAAACCCCCTGTGAGTGAGGTTGTCAAACCCTCTATGAGTGAGGCTAAATCTGTAGAAGTTATACCTCCTAGGAAGATTAGGGTTGATCTTCAAGAGTCTAAACCTAAGACTCCTAACCCTCCTAAGGGCAAGTTGCATGACAAGCCTGCATGGGTTTGTCATTTTTGTGGAAAGTCTGGGCACATTCATCCAAACTGTTACAAGTTGCAAGCTGCTAAGCGAGCAAACAAACCAAAAGTACCTGTGCCTCAAGCACAAAATCCTATGGTACTCATTGGTGAATTGGTAAAGGCTCTAAACCTTTATTCCAATCCTGGAGTTGGTAATCATTCTCATCTGAATAAGAACTCCAATGCTTGATGTGCATCTAAAAAGTTTTGGATGCAAAAGGCTCAATCAAATTGAGTCTTTCTGACATTGTCCTTGTGCTTCATTGTTCTACTATTTGTGACTATTTTTCTTTGGTTTTTGTTTTCTTTGTTTCTAGGATTTGCATTGCATAACACTCATGCATTTCATTCTAGGTTGGTTTTGTTTTCTTTTTATAAAAAAAAAGGGAAAAAGGAAGCAAATTATGTTTTTTGTATTATCTTCTTGGTTTTTGAAAACAAGACTGGTCAATTTATTTTCACATAACATGTCTTTGTACCTTATTTAGCTTGGATGAGCTTATTTATTGCACTTTACTAGTTGAAGTTTTGAAGTGCATGTTGTGTAGGAAGATGTTTATATTCTTTGATCACTTTGTCTTGATCTTGAAGTCACATGTCTTTGACTGTCGGACTTGAACCTTTTGAGAAAGACATAAATAATCATTTCACTACTATTCACTAGAAAATCATGAACACTTTAGTGCATATCGTAAGATTTTATATTCGAGGAAGTGTAGCACATGCACAAAAAGAACATAAAATGTAGTCTCAGTTTAAATACTTAAAATTGGTGTGTACATTATTGGACTTAAAGTTAAATCAATCAAATAAAATTGGTGTGTACATTATCCAGGTTATTTTAATAAGTTTCCGCTCAATTAAAATTGGTGTGTACAATATGAGGCAAATCAAAAAACTTACATGATTGCAAGTTTATGATCTAGGAGATGTGGGAGTTATATGATATAATTCTTTAAGTGATAGTCTCTTTCAAATTCTATGTGATATATTTTATAGACTTTGTGTTTGATTTCTATTCACATATCACCTCACATGTATCTCAAGTTTTTACTAGTTGCACACACTACACAAGTTACTCTTTGCTAAACTTTGTACATGTTATTGTGTGTGTCTTTGGTTTGACCAACCAAGTTTGAAAATTCCTTGAGTTTTATGCAAAACATATTTGATGCTTGAGAATTTAAGGAGAATGGATTGAAAATCTTAATTTTGGGAAAATTGGATTCAAAACTTGGGTTTTTGAAAAATATTTAATCTCATACTCATGCATTTTATTCATAAAATTCAATGTTTTGAGGAGTTTCTGCACAAAATTGCTTTGTTTTTCAAAAATTTGTTTTTTCCAGAATTTCGATCGATTGAACCTATTTTTCGATCAATCGAAATTGCGATTAAAATCTTTGGTCAGCCTCTATTTGTTTTGATTGATGCTCGATTGATACTGGATCAATCAAAGCATTTTCAATCGATCGAACCTAATTTTCAATCAATCGAAAATCGTATAGAGAGTTTTTTAAAAACCTGATTCTCACGTGTTCAACTTACTTTTCAAAAAGTTTTCACACACACTCTCTCTCTATTCGATCGGTCAAGGCTCAAATCAAATTTTTTGTTGTTTTCCTCCAATTCTTTTGCAAGGTTTTTCTCCTCTAAGGCCGGTAAGACTTTTTTACCCTTCCTTTTGCATTTATTTTCAAGTTTCATGCATTTTTCATGCATTTTTTGGGGAAATTTCGAACCTATAAATTTTGGGGGTTTTTTGATGATTCAAGATTGTTTTCTTCAAATTGATCAATGGGTTTTTGCTCTAAGATGCTATATAACTGTTCTTGATGGTTTAATTTGATCTATTTGGTGATTTGTGAGAAATTGAAAATTCTAGGGCTTGAATATACCAAAATTGGGGATTTTGTTCAAATTGAGCTTAATTGATGAAATTGGCTTGTTGGGTTGATTGAGTTGATCATTCTAAACTGTTTTCTAACTTGTGTAATGATCAATTGGTCAATTTATTACAAATTGAACAAGTGGTTTTTTTCAAAAATTCAAATTCAAATTTTGTGATTCTAAATTCAAATTGAACTTATTCTCACTGCATTAGAGCATGCATCATGACATTATATTGTTCATGCATCATATAGATTATTATTTCTATATTTTTTTTGTGCTAACTTGTAGTCTGCCCTTAGCTTTTCTTTTTGGTTCTTTTTCTTGTGTCTTTGTCCTTACCCTAGCACCATGACTAGGAAGGCTAGAGCTAATAGGAAAGCCTCCACTTCATTTGAGCCTTCTTTTGAGAGTGATAAGTTTCCGAGTGTGAAAACCAAGAGTTGTATGAGACGCTGAACATTAAGAGAAAAATTTGGGCTGAGAGAAATGTTTTGTTAGATGAGCTTGATCCAGCCATTAGGGCTAATTTTGAGCGCAGGGGTTGGTTGCCACTGTTGAATATTGATCATCCACCCTCAGCTACCCTGATTAGAGAGTTCTACTCAAATATCTCTATCCACATCTATGATTCCAATACTCAAGTTAAATGTTGGATACGTGGTGAAGAGTACACCATTACTCCTAGGGTATTGGCTGATACTCTTGGGGTACCGTTGGTCCAGCATCCTGTCTATCCCTATTCAAAGTCTCCACCCCTTAACGACATTATGTCGTACATCACTGGGCCTCCTATCCAGTGGGGTTCTGATCCTCGGATCACTACTGCTGAGCTTATTGAGATTCACTATCTTTTCTTTAGGATAGCTTGTCATTCTTTGTGGCCTATCTCTCATCTGCACACCATTCCTTTCGAGCGTTGTGCATTTTTGCATGCTCTTGTTACTGGTGCTCCTATTAGTTTTCTTCATCTGTTTCTTCGTTTTGTGAATGAGGTTTATAGGAATTCTTCTACCGCTCATGCTCTTTTCCATCCGGTTTTCATTCATCGAATTTTGTTGTTTTTAGGTTTAGATGACTTTCCTGCTTCTGAGCCCGTACATATAGTAGCTCCCATAAGTGCCACCTTTTTTAGGCAAAGGACTGCTCATATGAGAGCAGGCTCTAAATATCCTAGGGATGAGCCTTCTGGTGTCGTACCCCCTCTCTGCCACCTCCTTTTGATGATGGATTCTAATTGCCCTTTGGCATTCCGTCACAAAAAGAGGGAGTACATTTGGACATTTGTAAAGGGTTTTTGTAATTAGGGGGAGATTTTTGTATGTTGGAGCTATAGATTGTATCTAGGTGCTTCATTGTGTATTTACCTTTTTTGGCTCTTGATGTATTTTTGTTTGGGTTATTCATGATAGGGGGAGATACATTATTTTATATATGTTTCTTGTTTCACATTGCTTATTGATTTATATTTATGAGTTATTCATGATATATGTCTTTATTTTGTGTTATGTGAAATCAAGAATTTATTTTTTGTTTACTTGTATTTTCCACACATGCGTTTATGCGTTTGTTGAGTGTTTCAGGAAATATACAGGTTGATTTAGTCGTGCTGCTATTTACACTTGCAACTGATGGATAGTAGTTAGGTTGGATTTTTTGTAATGGGTTTTATTGTTTGTAAAGGGCTATTTTCCTTGTGACTTTGAGCATTGTGTTTGTGTTTTGTCATGGATTGCCAAAGGAGGAGTTTGTTAAGTTCTAAGTAATTAGGAACTAATGTATTAGAACTTCATTTTGTATGTTGGCAAACCATGATCAAAACAAGTTTAGTCTTGTTTTAGACTAGCTCAAAGTATAGGTTTTTATGTAAAGTTGGAATTGAGTTATTGCAGAATTGAGTGTGCAATTCTGCCTGGCTCGATCGATCGAGAATTAAACTCAATCGATCGAAAGTCATGCAGATTGTTTTTTTCTGTAGAATTTCCAACTCAACCCTAAGCCCATATGACGTGTAGGGTTTTATATTTTGCCCTAGGTATAAAAGGGAAACCCTAGCCACGTTTTTGAGATTGCTCCTTATGCTGTGTGTGTGAATCTTTTGTGAGATCTAGAGGTGTTTGCCTTCACACATACTTAGATTTTCTAAGATTCAAGATTATGTCAAGAACTTGGTGATCATTCAGTTGCTGCATTCAAGAAGCTTAAAGATACATAAGCTGGTGTGCTTGTACTTGCTGGGAATCCAAGAAAAAAGTAGTCCTTGGATTCGGAGCTGTCACATGATTATGGTAGTAAGTTTCCTACTCGAGGTAGCAATAGAATGTTAGTGGTCTAAGTCGCTATTGTGTAAACTTCAATTCTTTCATAGTAGATTCAGGTTTACCTTGAGGATAGCTAGGTTAAATCGTCCTCAGGTTTTTACCGATTTGGTTTACTGGGTCATCATATCTTTGTGTTCTTTATTTTCCACACTTTACATTGATATGATATATTTGTGTTAACTTAGATCTGATAATTTGACTAAATAATCACTTGACTAAATAACTAGGTTAATTTGGTTGTGTTTTAAGAAGTCTAAAAACAAAAATCTCTTGCTAATTTGCTTGAGATGCTTGATAGTTGTTTGTTTTGTGCTTAATGTTGGTGTACTTTTGTACACATCCTGTGTACATGGGTTGTGCCTTGGCGTTTTTTTAATGAAAGTATTTACTTGAGGAAGCAGATGCTCTATGGAGGAAGGTACTAAAAATCAAATACGGCATTGCCTAGGGTGGTCGGAGTTTGAATGCTGCAAGGGACACTTACGTACGTAGAGTGCTCATAGAAACATATTAGGCATGGTTGGGATAGCTTTGTTAAATTTGCAAGATTTGAAGTGAGAGATGGAACCAGTATCCGTTTCTAGCATGATTGTTGGAATGGAGATTAATTTTTAAGGAAAGTTATCGCGAGCTCTGATTGCAAGAAATATAGATGCTTGGGTTGTAGACTATATGAATCCTTCAAATGGAGGAATACATTGGACTCCCTTATTCCTTTTATTTTCTTCGTTTATAAACTCCTAACATAGTAGTGAAAATACATTGTATTCAAATCCGTTCTTTTATGACCAGTCCATTCCATTTCATACTTTTAAAAACTTCAAAACGTAGTTTACATGCAAACGTCTCGTAAATTCCAATTATCTCCTCTTCCTTTCAACGCATATGAGATAGCCATAGGGCCTTTAATTTGGTCCACTCCATTTTGGAATATCAGCGACCATCACGGCAATAAGGGACAATCCATTGCATTTACTTAAAAGACTTCTTATCCAGTTTCCATTGTGGAGGAAGCGAGTTGTCAAAAAAAGCTGCTCATATATCACATGTATTGTTTCACCCAAATTATCTAAAAATATTTGGCGCCACACAATTCAACATTTCTTTTATTTTGAATTCCATTATTGTTTTTTTTTTTTTTTTTTTTTTTTTTTTTTTTTTTTTTTGTCTTTTTACATTACATAAACAGTTTATCTAAACCTTTCACACAAAAGGTGTGATGAAATTGTTTCCATGGTATTAGATTTTACATTACATAAAAATAAAGATCAAAGATTGCCTTAGTATTACTTTCATGTCCTTTTTTTTTTTTTTGATAAGCAAAAGTCATTTATTAAAACAAGCTGGAAAACCAGCAAACACAGTACAGAGACCAGACACAACATACACATACATCAAGGCCCCTCAAGGGAGAGCCAGCAGCAACAACAATAAGCTCCCAAAGCCCCAACTAATTGGAACTATAATAAACATCAGACTATAACAGCACATCAAATGACCCAATTATATAAGTATATGTTAAGCATTACAACCACAATGAGACCCAACCAGCCTCTGAACTACTATGACTTAAGGGCAGAATCTGCAAATCCCCATCTGCAGCAAAGCTACAAGTTAGTGTTGGATCTAGCAAATGGTTGGCCCCCCTCTAAACAAATCTTGACTTGTTTTCTATTGAGGCTCACAATGTGTTCTTCAGAATTAATCAGCCCTTGGAAAATGATTGCATTCCTATGAGTATGACCCCAGATGTGATAAACATTAAATAGCTACACTAAATCCCAATTTGCTGCACACACACTTCAAGGATTTACCTTTCCAATGCTTCTCTGCCCACTCAATAATTTTGTCCCAATCATTCCCTGTGAATTCTTGACAGCACCAGTATTTCATTCTCTTCCATTTTTTTTTTGGTGGACATACTTTCATGTTCTTTTTCACTCTAACTAGCTGCTCTTTCTGACTCATTTGCTAGCCAAAATGGTCAAAATACCACCCTTTTGCAAAATATTTTGCAATATATCACTGTTTGTGAAATATTTAACAAGCTACCACATTTTTGAAACTTGAGTTTGCCATGTAACTCAAGTTTTTTGAAAAAATAGCCTTCAAATTTGCTAGAAAATTTTTTATGGAACTCAAGTACCATAAAAAATTTTCAAAATTTTTTCATGGAACTCAAGTACTATGAAAAACTCGAGTTCCCCAAACTCGAGTACCCAAAAAGTGGTAAATCCCTACATTTTTATGAAACAGTGGTAGATTAATATATATTTTGGTAAACAATGCTATTGTGCCATTTTGGCCCTCATCTGCTTGTCAACCAAGTAATGTTCATTCACGATTTCATGTACATCTATTGGGAACCAATTCTAAGTGCTTTTAAACTATATCAAAGTAACATTTGTTCCTCTTAATTAAAATAAATGCAAAAAAAAAAAAAAACATTGCAATCTGCTGTGTTCATATTGATTTGACAAGACAATTTCAAGGAATTCTCCATCCTAGAAAGCTTAATTTGTTTTCCACAATGCAATTCTCTCCAATTACAACAATTTAAAGACTCAAGAGTGCATAACACACAGTCACAAAATTCTATATTTTTTGCATATGCAATTAGTATTTCAAACTTAAGCAAAACCATCCTAATTTTCCCTCTTTTACTTGTAATTATGAAGCCTTTAATCCTTGTTTATTGCTATTATAACGAAGGCCATAATGTATTGGATACTATGAAAATTTTCTCTCATGTTGACTTAATATTAATGAGGAAAATACATGATTTTTATCGTGTAAATACATTTATTAACTTATCAAACGTTACTGATCTATGTCATATTCACTACTAGATCATTTTCCTCTTGTATATTTGTTATAATGGACCCACTTTTATATTAACCGACTATGGAGGAAATGCACAATTTTTACTATGCAAATACATTTATTAATTTTCTAGACATCTACCGCTAAATGCTTCTCTTGTTTACCGCTGGATTATTATTTAAGCACTTATTGTGGCGAGCCATCCTTTGTGCTAGTTTATCTTTGCAGGAGTTATTTTTGGGGCCTTATTATAATCTTTGTTGGATGCAACCCAGACCTTGAGCAAAAATGGGTTTCTCACACTCCACCGATAACCTTTGGGCCATATTCTAAGCCTAAAGTCGAGTCTTGGTCTTGGCTTTCCAAATATCATATGGTCAATAAAAAATAAAAATAAAAAGCCTCCAACAACAACTTATGATCAATTTTTTTCCTAATTTTTAATAAGATAGAATGTGTGGTAATCTTTGTTGTGTGATGATTTGAATTGAGTATATGTGATTAGTTTTTTTTTTTTAGTTCATTAATATTAGATTCTTAGTATTTTGCACTCATTAACTCACTTGACACAAAGATTAAAAAACTTAAGTGGATAATTATGGTACGGTTCCTACATAAATTTAGACACATAATGCAAAATTGGATTCTAATTTTAAATTCTAATTTAACTTTCTCTGGTCTATTAATATATTGATAGATATATAGACTAGTTTGTAATTATATGCATATATATGGATATACTTAAAGATATACAATAAGATGCATAGTATAATTCCTATATATATAATTTAAATACTATTGATAACCATTCTTATATTTTGTTAACTCTTTAAAAAGTCTTGTAAGAATATTTTTAGGCATAAAATGTAAACTGTCAATGTTTAGGATATATGGCGCAAAATTGAACTCTAATTTGAAATTCTAATTGGACTTTTTCTAAACTCTCTCTCTCTCTCTCTCTATATATATATATTTATATGTGGTTGGAATTAAAAACAAATTTTATGACTCTTCCTTTCTCTAGTAAAATCAGGGACGAACCTTAAGGGGGGCCAAGGGGGCCCTGTCCCCTCAGCCCAAAGAAAAAAAAAAGGAAAAAAAATAATTGGGTCCCCCAGCGCAAAGAAAAAAAAATTTATTGGTTATATTTTTTTTATTTCTAGCCTCACTTTTCCAAAAACTTAGACCCCATTGGCCCCTCCCTTTTAATTAGCCTAGCCTAACTAACAACTAACCAACTCAAAAACTTAACAAAAACAATTTTTAAAAAAAAAATAAAAAACCCAGCCAACCCAATATTAGAATACTAGCATTAGGTGTTTTAAATGCTAAATATTTAGTATTTAGAATATCAAATACCAAAAACACTACTTTACGAGGCATTTCAAATACTATATTAAAGTAGCAAAAGTAAGTTTTGATTTGTAAAAATATATATATATATATATTTTGCAACGGTTGATGCTCTTAAGAAACAATATTATTTAGTAATTTTTTTTTTTATTATTGGTAGATGATTGCATCTTAATGTATTATAAGAAACAATGATTTTGTGTATTGATCTTAGTTGATAATTTGTTAGTATTATATAGATATCTATTTGGATTTTTTTTCTTCTTCTTATACTTTGGCTCCCCTATCTTGAAATTCTAGCTAAAAAAATTATTGTGGGAAACTTTTTAGTATTTTTATCCAATGGTTTCTTGTCATTCTTCGCTATCAGAATTTGCTTTAGTCACCATTTTTAGAAGAGTGGCTTAACGTGGTAGACAAGCCTGAAGTCTATATTTTAGATGACATGAGAGCCTTTACTCAACGTCAAAATGAGTTCATGCTTGTCTGCCATTTTTGGCTCTCCTGTGTTTACGTTTAGTCACCATCAAAATGAGTGGCTTAAAATGACGAACTCTTCTTGCAATTTACCTATATCTAATGATGTTCTTCCCCATTAATGCATACATATCACTTGCAATGATCAAGCTAGTTTTATTTTCTACCAATGAAATCCTCTTCTTCCAAAATGAACCCTACTCCAAACAGTATTGAGAAAGAAGAGAATATGTCTAATCTAGAAACCGATAATAAATTCAAACAGATCTTTTCAACCATCCCCAAAAAAAAGGGTTCTGGGAAGGCAGATTTCTACCAGTATGAAGGTTTTTGGTACCCTTTCTTCCATATACCAGGAGTATTGTTGGCTTAAGAACATTTCAAGCCACAACCCAACCAGGTGATCTTGAGCAGCTTTCCAAAATGTGGGACAACTTGGATTAAGGCTTTGGCTTTCGCCATTATGACATGATCCTGTGAAAGCGAGCCTACAAACCCTTTACTCACAAGAGCGTCACATGAATGTGTACCCTTCATTGAGTTGGATCTTAGATCACCCCAACAAAAATTGAGTCTAGATGTTCCACTTGTGGCTACACACATTCCCTACACTTCCCTACCAAAATCCATTATAAATTCTGGTTGTAAAATTGTTTATATATGCAGGGATCCAAAGGATGTATTTGCATCTTTATGGACCTTTCAAAGCAAGATGACTACTCGGGTGGGACTCCCAATCAATGAAAATATTGAGGATACACTTGAGTTCTTCTGTGAAGGAAAAACTACTGCTGGACCATTTTGGGATCATGTATTAGGCTACTGGAGAGCAAGTTTGGAATCACCAGAGAAAATATTGTTTATAAAGTTTGAAGATTTGAAGAATGAAACCGAATATTGGATAAAGAAATTGGCTCAGTTTATAGGTTACCCTTTCTCCTTGGAGGAAGAAGATAAAGGTATGGCGCAAAAGATTAAAAATTTATGTGATTTTGAAAACATGTCCAATTTAGAGGTCAATAAAAATGGAGTGATGACACTGGCATTTGGAATCAAGAAAGATGAAGTCAACACGTATGAGGTAAAAAATAGTACATTTTTTAGGAAATGTGAGGTTGGAGATTGGAAAAATCATCTTACACAAGCAATGGCAATGCGACTTAATCAAATAACTGAGGAAAAGCTAAGTAGTTATGGCTTGACATGGAATGTTTGACCTAATGGATAAATGAGGAGTCCAAACCACATTCATGGCTTGGGAGTATGACAACTAAATAGCAGCATCCAGACTTCTTGCAGTATGTCAAATGGAAAAAGGATTTTTTATTTGTCTCAAAATAAAGAGGATCCATTTCATAGTTTCTATTTAGTTTTTATTAATTTAAGGGTATGCATGATGTTGTATTATTTTAAATTATTTTTCTTGTTTAAGTTAATAAGGTGAGGAAACATTAAGTATTAATGTATCTCCCTAAAAAAAAAAGTATTAATGTATCTTTGGTGTTTTGTAATTGTTAAAATTTGAAATATTAATGTTTAATTATTATGGAACCTCAATATCATTATTTTTTTTTTTTAAGAAAAATGTTATGTTTACAACATTTTCATAACAAATCTTACATGGTAAGTTGTTATTAGCAGTTATTGATAGGCAAAATAGTAATTTCAATGGTGGATTTAAATAAAATAAAAAATGTAACAACTTTAACACCTAGAATCTGTTGTGAAAGTACTGTACAAATGTTATAGACATAACATTTCTGTTTTTTTATTTAACACTATTTGAAGATTGATATGAATTGGTTGACATGAAGCCTAATCAACGTTGCAATATGATACTACCCAAAAGAAAAAGAAAAAAAAAAAAAACTTTGCAATAGAAATAGAATATACGTATTTTAACGTCTATCAATTACCTAATTTATTACTATTATTTTTTCTTCAAATTTTCACTTTAGTAATACAGTATAAATTAAACTCTTTTTATGCAAACGTCTCAAAGACCTTATAATTCTTTTTTTTCTTTTTTTTCTTTTTTTTGAGGAAAACGTTATAATTTGATTTATAATGATTAAAAAAATATTTTTCAAGATATGTAAATATAATAAAATTCAAGTTTCAACACTAAATATTCACTATTTTAAATTTCAAAATTTTTATAAGGGGGAAAATTTTAAATATTTGAAACCATTTTAAATTTTATTATGTGACAACTTCATTTGAATAGCATATTTTTAGTAGTGGAAAAATATACCGTTTTCATGGTGGACCACACGTCACTTATCCATTATTCCACTAAAAGACTCTACCTAAAATTGTTGTGTCAATTTTACTTATTTATTTATTTTTTATTATTATCATAAGCGTAAAATATATCACAACAGTACCAAAAAGTATGTCATAATGAAAGCATGGAAGATACTGCAATACTAGCAAAAAGTATCAATTCAGTTAAGATCATTATAATGGCGTCAAAATTGTTAATAATTGTACTTTTTTTTTAGTTTTTTTCCCTTATAACTAGAGCAGGTGAGAAGATTCAAACCCAGGTGTTAAGATAGTATGTACTTAAGAAAAATCACATGATAATTTACATCTAATAAGTTAGAAAAAATTGGGAAAAAAGTGTTAATAGGAAACCTTGACCTCAAAACAAAAAAACTTGATGAATGCAATCAACAAATTAACTACAACTTTCATTACATCTTTTTGCACAATCTTAACATGTTACCTTGATCCATACAATAAATAGCAACAACAAAGTGGTTTGTGGGTAAAGCTGAATGACCAAGAAGGAAATATGCAGCTAGTTCCAACCAAATTATTCATCTTTCTACAGGGATCATCATGGATCCTCAAAATAGTATTGTGTTTTCAAGTTCAAAGTTAAAGGATCTATATCAATGAAACTTAAAAATACTACCCGTTCTCCACTAAGGAACAAGACCAAAAGCAATTCAAAATGTGTCCATAAGCTGTAATTTAGATCACAATATCTATTTACACTAGTAAAGTGAGAGTGACTTTAGAGAGTTACTGATGTATTAAATGATGTAGGGACATCAAGTGAGGAGGAAGGATTTTGTAGTAACACTCCTACAGATTTGACACTTAATAAGAATCAAGAGAGTGATGGTGATTTACGGCAGACTTCAAGTTGAGACATTAGGAGGCCAACATATTTCAAGAATTACCTTCCGTGATTGAAGATAATTTTATGTTTCCTTAGTAGTTATCATATTTGAATTTGAATTTGCATTAGTATCTCTAGAATTAGTTTGTTTACCACCGCGCACTCTTAGCATGATGATCACTCCATAAATATAAGTACTTGCGGGATGTGGGAGGTAAGGGCTGGGGTTCAAGTCTCTAAGAGGGAGCTTCACACACATATACACTTAAATTAAGGCTAGAGTAGAATTCTATCTTAGAGAAAAAAAAAGAATTAGTTTGTTTTCTTATTTATCCAATTATGATTAATATCATTCAAGTTTGCAGTAGGTAGGCTTGTGCTAAAAAGGGTGTAAGGGGTATCTGAGAAAGGTCATCTTTTGCCATTGTTAGGTTCTAAAGACATAGGAACTAATGTATTTAGAACTCTAATGTGTATTATTGGCAAAACATGATCAAAACAAGTTATTTAGTCTGTTTAGACTTGCTCAAAGTTGTGTCTTTTATGTAAAGTTGGATTCAAGCTAATGCAGATTTAATAGAGCATTTCAGCCTGGTTCGATTGATCGAAATTTAGGCTTGATCAATCGAAAATCAGGCAGAATGCGTTTTTCTGCAGAATTCCAACTGAGTCCTAGTTCATTAAAACGTTTAGGGTTTTATGTTTTTGCTCTAGGTATATAAGGCAAATCCTAGTCACGTTTTAGATGTTGCTCATATTGCTGTTTGTGTAAATCTCTTGTGAGATCTGTGAGGAACTTTCCTTTACACAAGCTTAGGGTTATCAAGAGAAGATTCGTTCAAGAACTTGATAATCATTCAGTTGCTGTCATAAAAGTTTAAAGAAACACAAGTAGGTGTGCTTGTACTTGCTGGAGAATCCAAGAAAAAAAGAGTCCGTGGTCTCGGAGTTTGCACGAGGTCGTATCAGTAAGTTTCTATTGGTGGGTAGTAATAGGATGTTAGTGGTCTAAGTCCTATTGTAAAACTTTGATTATTTCATAGTGGATTCAGGTTTACCTTGAGGATAGTTAGGTTAAATTCTCCCCAGGTTTTTACCGGTGTGGTTTCTTAGGTCATCATATCATTGTGTTATTTATATTTCCATTGTCATGCATAATATGATTGTTTGATTGTGATAACCTAGATCTGGAATTATGACTAAGTAATAACTTGGTTAATTAACTAGGTTAATCCAATTGTGTTTTTAAGGGGTCTAAAACTCAGCCATATTATTAATATCAATTAAACCTTTTGGTTTTTAAAGTCACTATCCACGAGGAGATTCATTACAGAATTGGAGGAGAATGCAATGAGATTTTTTCTAGTAGTGATGGAAGCAGGTGAGGACTACTCTATTCCACACGAACTTGAGCCTTAATTTAATAAGGGAATTTTGTGATGTCATCCCCAGTGAATTTGCGACTGCATTACTACCAACGAGGGATATTCAACATCACATATACCTTGCCCCAGAATCTAGTTTATCAAATAGACCGCATTATTGCACGACTCCAAAAGAATATAAGGAGTTGAATAGACAAGTGGTGAAGCTAGCTGACAAGGGGTTGATTTGCTAAAGCATAATCCCATGTGCGGTTTCCGCTCTTCTTACTCCAAAGAAGAATGGGTCATGACGGGTGTGTATAGATAGCTGCAAGATTACGGTCCAATATAGCTTTCCAATCCCTCGTTTGAATGATATGTTGGATCATCTTTCGGGTTCGGGAACCTTCTGTAAAATTGATCTCCAAAGCAAGTACCACCAACGAGGGATATTCAACATCACATATACCTTGCCCCAGAATCTAGTTTATCAAATAGACCGCATTATTGCACGACTCCAAAAGAATATAAGGAGTTGAATAGACAAGTGGTGAAGCTAGCTGACAAGGGGTTGATTTGCTAAAGCATAATCCCATGTGCGGTTTCCGCTCTTCTTACTCCAAAGAAGAATGGGTCATGACGGATGTGTATAGATAGCTGCAAGATTACGGTCCAATATAGCTTTCCAATTCCTCGTTTGAATGATATGTTGGATCATCTTTCGGGTTCGGGAATCTTCTCCAAAATTGATCTCCAAAGCAAGTACCACCAAACAGAGACGGAGCTATTCTTGGACCTGGGGGGCAGTGCCCCCCCCCCCCCCCAACAAAAAAAACCAACAATTTCTTCATTCCCAAATCCCCTAACAATGTCTTCAAAGTCTTCCTCATCTCCTTCCAAACTCCAATCCTCTTCCAGTGATGACTCTCCCCCAACAGACCTCCCTTTAAAGCCAATCCCAGGCAACTATGGCAAACCCTTTTTTGGTCCCATCAAAGACCGCCTTGACTACTTTTACCACCAAGGAAAAGACACCTTCTTCCAAACCCGAATTCAAGAACACCAATCCACTGTCATCCGAACCAACATGCCTCCAGGACCATTCATATCCTCCAACTCTAATGTCATTGCTCTCCTTGATGCTATCAGCTTTCCCATCCTCTTTGACACTTCCAAAGTCCAAAAACTAAACTTTTTTGTCGGCACTTACATGCCTTCCACAGCTCTCACCGGTGGTTACCGTGTTTGTGCTTATCTTGACCCTTCTGAACCCAAACATGCCCTTCTCAAGCGCTTGATTTTCTCTATTCTCGCTTCTCTTCACGATAAATTCATCCCACTTTTCAGAAACTGCTTGTCTGAACTTTTCGTCAACCTTGAAGACCAATTCTCTGACAAAGGCAAAGTATACTTCAACACCATTAGTGACAAAATGTCTTTCGACTTTGTGTTTAGGCTCTTTTGTGATCAAAACCCTTTAGATATACGCCTTGGATCAAAGGGTTCGACAATGTCCGATAAATGGTTGTTTTTTCAACTTGCACCATTGATAACACTAGGGTTACCAAAGTTGTTGAACTTTTTCGAAGATGTACTACTCCATACATTCCCATTACCAGCTTTTCTTGTTAAATCCGACTATAATAAGCTTTATAATGCTTTTTATGGGTCCATGGCTTCGATTTTGGACGAAGCTGAGCAAAGTGGAATTAAAAGAAATGAAGCTTGTCATAATTTAGTGTTCATGGTTGGTTTCAACACCTATGGTGGATTGAAAACTTTGCTTCCTGCTTTGTTAGGTTCTAAATGTTTAGAATAATTGGCAAATCATGAACACAAACTTGTCTAGATATAGATCTTAGAGTCTATAGGTATTATTAGACAATGTTCAAGATGATTCAAGTCAAGATTCAAGAACATACAAGCTGCAGGAAGAAGATTTCATAATCTGTCTGGTTCAATCGATTGAAAGACAGGTTCGATCGATCGAAATTCGTATCTGCAGAATTTTAATTAAGCCCAAACAGCAGTTCAAGCCTATTAAGGATTAGAGTTTCTAATCTACTTCTCCCAGTATATAAAGGAAACCCTAAGCACGTTTTTGTGTGGCTTTTCAGAGAGAAAAAAGTGTGTCTCTTTTGTATTTAGGGTTTTGTTCCTAAAAAGCTCTCTTATATCTTCTACTGGTGCTATTCCTTGAAGAATCTCAAGATCCGGTATTGTAGAAGTTGCTGCCTTCTCTAGTCATCAAAGGTGTTGATGATCTAAACCTTCAAGGGTGGTCTTGGAGTCACAAATAGGAGAGTTAAACCTTTGAGTGGGATCTCAAAGTCACAAACGGGGGTGTTTGTGTTTTGCAAAGGCCAAAGAAAGAAGAAGTCCGTGGATTCGGAGCTTGCACGTGGTCGTGTCAGTAAGTTCTATTGGTTGGTAGCAATAAGAAGTCGAGCGTGGGGGCTTGTAAGTCTTATTGTATGAATTTCGATTCTTTCTAGTGGATTTGCTTTTTACCTTGAGGATAGTTAGGTTAAATCCTCCTCAGGTTTTTTATCGGTTTAGTTTTCTTGGGTTATCATATCGTTGTGTTATTTATCTTTCCGCTGCTATGCATGATATGATTGTTTGATTGTGATAACCTAGACTTGTAATTTGGACTAAGTAATCACTTGGCTAATTACCTAGGTTAATCTAATTGTGTTTTTAAGGGGTCTAAAAACTAACATGCTTTGATCAAGTGGGTTGGCTTAGCAGGAGAGAAGTTACACCGTGAGTTGTGTGATGAGATCAGGACCATTGTTAGAGCTAAAGGTGGGGTCACGTTCTCTGCATTGGAGAAGATGACTTTAACTAAGTTAGTGGTTTATGAAGAACTTAGGATTGAGCCTCCAGTTGTGTTTCAGTACGCTAAGGCAAAGGAGGATTTGGTGGTCCACAGCCATGATGCGGCTTTTGAGATCAAGAAGGGGGAAATGATCTTTGGTTATCAACCGTTCGCTACTAAAGATCCAAAGGTTTTTGAGGATCCTGAGGAGTTTGTAGGCCATAGGTTTGTGGGTGAGGGAGAGAAGCTTTTGAAATATGTTTATTGGTCTAATGGAAGGGAGATTGATGATCCTACGGTGGAGAATAAGCAGTGTTCGGCGAAGGATTTGGTGGTGTTGTTGTCTAGGGTAATGTTGGTGGAGCTTTTCATCCGTTATGACACGTTTACGATTGAGGTTGGGACGTCGTTGGTGGGTTCATCAGCCACGTTCACTTCATTGACCAAAGTCACGAGCATTTGATTTTGATAAAATGGGAGGAGCTAAGCGATGGTCATATGTGGAGAATAAACAGTGTCCAACAAAGGATCTAGTGATGCGGTTGTCTAGGGTATCATTGGTGGAGCTTTCCTTATGTGTTTGGATTTTTTTTGTTTTGTTTTGTTTTCTACAGGACTTATTTGTTGAAATTGGAAAAAATATTTAGAAAAAAATTGTGTTAAAAAAATTGTATATGGGGATAAAGTGAGGTTTAAAAACCATTCATTATATATGCAATTGGTTACTGTTTAAGGGACATGAGCGTGGAAATTTAATTTATATATATATAAAATAAAAAAAAGTGTGGAAATTTAAAAATTGATTTCCTTTTCAAAATAGTATGATAGTTGAGCACCATTTGTTCAGAATGATAGTTGTGCTTGTCAAAGACTCAAAAATAGTATGATCGTATCTCAATTCTCAAGTTTGAAAATTTATTCTTGAGTATTGCTGTGAGTTTCTAACAGATCCTTTCAAAGGTCGTTGGGTTGGTATTTTTTTGATATTTTATTTTAGGAGCATCTCGTAGATTGGTACTTGTTTTTTGTTTGGGAAAAGCAACAATAATCCCAAATTGGTTCATATGATGGTGCAAAACAAAAAAAATGAGTGGAAAAATTTTGGCTCACTAGGCTTCGATTTCCAGAAATGTCTTGCTATAAGATTAATTTTGATGGAGCTGTATTTGAAAAGGAAAACAGTGCAGGAGTGAGGTGGTAATAAGGAATGAAGCAGGTTTGGTCATGGCTTCCTTGTCCCAATAGATTCCTCCTCCTTACACAATCATTGAGGTGGAGGCTTTGACAGCAAGACGAGCTCTTGAATTTGCTATGGAGATAGGTATTGATCAGGATATTTTGGAAGGAGATTCTAAGATCCTCATAAAAGCTTTTGGAGAGTGACAGCAGTTAAGTTTGGCCATATTGCCAAAGATGTTAGTACCTTGCATATGTTTTTACGGATATTAAATTTTCTCATGTATTGTAGTACTATTGCTCATTCACTTGTTAGGCGAGCAATTTTGACTCCATATTTGTTAGTTTAGATGGAAGATGTGTCATCAAGCGTTGAATCATCTATATTTCAGACTGATTTGAACAGCCATACTTAATAAAATGCACTAAACTTCTTCTTAAATAAAAAATAAAAAAATAAACAAAAGAAAACTTCAATTCCTAGCAAGAAGATGTCATGTATGTCACTTAATTGAACTAACCAAATAAGTCGTCTGAATTGCACATAATGAGAATATATGTTATGTTCTTATTGGAGGTTAAAATCTAAAGTTTTAAACATGCATATTTGGAGTAAAATTTTGTCAGAAAATGCTTAAGTGCTGCATCATGGTCTTTTTTATATAAATGGTAGGTGTATAGGTGACTTGTCAATGTAACCCATGAGAAGCAAACTAAGCTCTGACGTTAAAATTCTCTTTAATCAATTGTGAAGAATTTTGTATTCTCTCTCAAAATTTTGGTGACTGACAGCCTAACACACCATCATATTAAATATTAAAAATAAACTAGCCGGGAACCCGCGTGTTGTGAGTAATAATTATTTTTATGGTGGTTTTATTAAATTTTATTTTACAATTTAAACTAATCTAATAATGAGTAATGTATTTCGTAATTATATTTTTATTTATTATAGGAACAATCATAAATGTAATATAGGAATAGTCTAAAACACCAAAAAAACGTAAACTAAAAAAATTAATAAAACTTAACAATGATTAATTGAATCAATATTAGGATAAAATTTTGCTTTTGATAATCTATTAAGGTTATTTTCTTTGTAGAAATTATAATTTCGGCCGCCCAAACATATTATCAAATAAACAATTATTAGCAAAATCTAAGAATTAAATTTCTATACATGCATTGTTATTAAATAATAATAATAAAAATAAAATTGTAAAAGTTAAAATTTGTCACTTATGTGATTATTTTTGTTTGGCTAACCTTTGTTTTTCTTTAAATAAATGGCATTATAGAGTACTTCTAATACAAAATAGAGTTTTAAAGAATATAAAAAATTATCAACCCAAAGTAGAGATGCAAGAAAAATAAAAAAAAATCCACCCAAAAATTTAGAGAGAGAGAGAGAGGGAGAGAGAGAGATAGAGGGAACCTTTTTTTTTTTTTGTGAGAGAAAACTATGCATAGAATAGAAGAGATAGTGACAAACTTATAGTAAGAGGGTGTGAATAAAAAAAGACAAAAATAAAGAAAGATGAAGGGAAAGAGGAAGAATGATATTAATGTAGAGGGTAGTGGGGAGATGAAAAGGTAAGGGAGGGAGAGAGATTGAAGAAGTAGTGGGGAGATGAAATGGTAAGGGAGAGAGAAAGGTTAGAGAAGTGTAAATGTTAAAAACAATTATAAGAAAATTGAAAAAAAAAAACCCCCAAAACTTGAAAGGCTTCAACGTTTTGTTTTTTGTTTTCCTTCCTTTAAACTGAAAAGACTTACACAAAACCCTAAAACTGAACTAAAAAGGCTTTGGGTTGGGCTTGATAGTGGAACTAAATAAATAAAAGGTGGGTTAGATTAATTATACAGATTTATTATAGGGTGATAGTGGAAGTAAATAAATAAATAGTGGATTGGATTTATTATAGGGTGATAGTGGAAGTAAATAAATAAGTAGTGAGTTGCATTTATAAGGTTGAAAATTGTAAAAACCATTTTAAAATTGTAGGACAAATTATATTTAAAAAAAAAGAAAAGAAAAAAAAGACGTGACAACTGATGTGGCGCAATGTGAGAGTAGCAGCAGCATTAAACGCTATGCTTCAACTTTTAGTAATATATAGATTTTGTCTCCCGAAATCTGTTCATTTTAGTTTTTAATTACCACTTTAATCGAATTCAAAGATTTCGGAGATCTAAATAGAATTATTATAGTATCACATTTTACACCAAAGTCTTTATAAAATGCTTCTTGTGCCCTTATAAACAAGATAAGGTTGTTATTCAAGGGAAAAAAAAAATAGTAAAAGACAAAAATAGGGCTGCCGCTCTTCACTCTTTTTTCATTTTATTATTTGAATTTATCTTTTGTCATTTTCTAAACAAGTAACCATGCAAGCATCATTAGAGCATTCACAATTAGTATGGTATATGCCAAATGTAAGGAAAATTTAGCATGTGAAATCCAAAGTAGCTCATCAGCCAAAATGCTAAACATGTAAATATATGATGGTACAAACGTTTATACAAATTATTAAGGTAGCAAATTCTTATTGATTCGTATACTTGCATCATTTTTTACTTATCAATAACTACTCACCATATTAGCAATTTGTAAATTTTTTTGTAGTTTTAGCATTTGTCACCTTTTAAAGGACATAAAAAATTAATAGATTAAATCTAAAACAAAATATATAAGCCCAAAAATATTAGCCCAACAACAAATATTACCAATAATAAAAATAAAAAAATTAAGCCCAATCAATCTATTTTACCCCGAACAAACAATTTGGCCATTAAAAAAATTTTAAACAAAAATCCTTAGTAGTAAAGTAGTAGACTCAAAGATTGGAGCCGCCGCACACAGTTAGCAGTAGAGTCGCCCCCCTAACTCTAAGTCTTGGCTCTGTCCCTGCCACCTAATACGAATCTATCTTGGGATGAATGGAAGACTGCGTTTAAAACACGCGACGGGTTGTATAAATGGTTAGTCATGCCATTTGGTTGACAAACACTCCAAGCACATTTATGCGATTAACGAATCAGGTGTTTCGTCCATTTATTGGAAAGTTTGTGGTGATATACTTCGACGACATTCTCATCTATAGTAAGAATCAAAGGAACACTATGAGCACTTGAGACAAGTTTTTAAGACAATAAGGGAGCAGAAGTTGCTAATTTGAAGAAGTGCGAGTTCATGACTGACAGCTTGGTGTTCTTGGGTTATGTTATTTATGCAGAAGTTATCAAGGTTGACACTGAAAAGGTACAGGCTATTGTAGATTGGCCAAGACCACAATCCATCCATGATGTGAGGAGCTTCCATGGATTAGCATCATTTTATCAGAGGTTTATTCGTAACTTTTGTACAATTGTTGCTCCTATCACAGATTGTTTGAAGTTTGTGGGATTTACAAGGTCTAATGCGGCAGAATCAAGTTTCCAACAGTTGAAGAAAGCCATGACAGAAGCCCTAGTTCTAGCACTACCTCATTTTGGTAAAGCATTTGAGGTAGATCGTGATGCTTCTCGTGTTGGTGTAGGTGTTTTGTTGAGTCAAGAAAGAAGGCATATTGCCTTTTTTTGAAAAACTCAATGACATAAAACGGAGGTACTCTGCATATGATGTCAAATTCTATAAAGTCATTCGAGCTTTATGAGAGTGGATCAATACTTGAAGTATAAGGAGTTTGTTCTCTACTCGGATCATAAAGCATTGAAGCACATCAATGGCCGAAAAAAGTTGAACTCAAGACATGCTGCTTAGGTGGAAGAACTACAAGAGTTCAACTTTATCATACGACATAAGGCAAGTACTTAAAATAGGGTGGCAAATGTTTTGAGTAGGAGAACCCTTTTGTTGTCTTCTATGTATGTCACATTTATTGGGTTTAAGCTCTTAAAGGATTTGTTTGAGAAGGATGATAAGTTCTGTGACATATGGTTTGAGCGTAAACAAATTTCAAAAGGTGGCTTTCTGCTACAAGATGAGTATTTGTTCAAAGGTACCAGACTCTGTGTACCCAAATGTTCACTATGACAAGCTATCATTGAGGAGAGGCATGAAGGAGGTTTGGGTGGACACTTTGGTTTGACAAGACTTTTGCCTTAGTAGAAGAAGTGTTCTATTGACCTAAGTTGTACAGGGATGTGGTGCGATACGTTTAGTGGTGCAGAAAGTTTCATACCGTGAAAAGTCATTCTCAAAACACTAATCTTTACACACCGTTTCCTAAGCCAACTGCTCCATGGGAGGAAGTTAGCATGGACTTTGTGTTGGGCCTTCCTAAAACCAGGTATGGGCATGACTCAATACTTGTAGTGGTTGCTTTTCAAAAATGGCTCATTTTATATCCTACAGTAAGACTTTAGATGCTAATCATGTGAAGAACTTATATTTTCAGGAGATTGTCATGTTGCCTGGCATTTCCAAAACTACTACTTCTGACCGAGACCCAAAGTTTGTTGGGCATTTTTGGCTGACCTTGTGGTGGGTGATAGGAACTAAGCTATAATTTAGCAGCTTTCACTACCCATAGACTGATGGGAAAACGGAAGCAACCAATCGTTGTTTGGGAAATCTCTTGAGGTTTTTGGTAGGGAAGAATAAAGCTAATTGGTGTGAAATTCTGCCACAAGCTGAGTTCGCTTATAATCGATCAAAGCTTAAGGCCATTGGTATGAGTCCTTTTGAAGCTGTTTATGGTCTGAATCCAAATAGTCCATTGGATTTGGTTCCTATACCCACTTTGGATCAATTTAGTGGAGACGCACATGCACATGGCAGAACACATTAAAAAGATACATAAGCAAGTCCGTAAGAAGCTAGAACAAAGTGATAAACAATACAAGAAAGTGGTTGACAAGCATCGAAGGCATGTGGAGTTTAAGCAGGGAGATCTTCTGTGGATCAATATGCAGAAGGAGCAGTTCCCCAGAGGAAAGCACGTCAAATTACATGATCGAGCTGATGGACCATTCCCTGTCTTGGAACATATTGGAGAGAATGCCTACATTATCAAGTTGCCTGGGACATGAATGTTTCAACTATCTTCAATGTTTTAGATTTGCAGGCCTATCATGGTGAAAAAGACAAACGCTCGAACTCAAGGACAAGTCCTTTTCAACCCGGGGTGTTTGATGTAGGGACATCAAGTGAGGAGGAAGGATCTACAGTAACACTCCTACAGATTTGTCACTTTAACGAGGATCAAGGGAGTGATGGTGGTTCATGGTAGACTTCAAGGATTACCTTTCGTTTTTTTTTTTTTTTTTTTTGGACACAAGGATTACCTTTCGGGAGATATTACCTAGCTAGTTTTATAATTTTTTTCCCCTTTTATACTACCAGTCACTTTTGTTTTGACATTAGGTGGATGTGGAGATATCTCAATTGTACTTATTGGAGTGATTAGTAGCTTGGGTGGCAGTAGTTTGGGTATTCATGGATGGACCAAGGCCCCCTATTTTTTTTTTTTTTTTAATTATTTTAAAATTAAGGTGTGTAGATATTTATTAAGATTTTAAAGTTTTGGTAAAAATTTATGTACCCCCAAAAAATTGAAGGGTTGCCCAAAACCTCGAGAAATAAAATGGTCATTTGATCCATTCTTCTGGCCCTATCCAAAACAAAAACCCTATTGTATGTAACAAATCCCTAACCGCAACTAGTACTAACTTGTCTAGATTTTTTTTCTTTTCTTTTTCTTTGTCCTCAAATTCAAACGACTATCTATTTTGATGTATTTTTAATCCAAATGACTATGTGTGACGCTTCTACTATGTGTTGTTTGGGATTTAGAGCTAATTGTTTGGAACTTTGGTACTGCCATGTTACTATTTGGCTCCACCTTAACAATTTATTTGAATTTTTTCTTATTAGAAAATATGTTAGAAGAATATTGAACTTGTTATATAGCATGATGTTGAGCGACTGAGGTTAAGTAATTAAGAACTTTTGTTTACGCAATTAGGTGGTTTTTTTTAAATTATTTTATTATTTTTTAAATTTATAATTGGCAACACTTTTTTTTTTTTTTGGTTAGAAGAATATATGAAATAGTAGAATAATAAATATAAAATTTATTTGATTTTTAGATTATGGCAAAACCAGAGTAATTAATAACTTTTGTTTACGCAATTAGGTGTTTTTTTTTTGTTTTTTTTTTATTTTAAATTTATAATTGGCAACACTACTTTTTTTTTTGGTTAGAAGAATATTTGAAATAGTGGAATAATAAATATAAAATTTATTTGATTTTTTCGATTATGGCAAAACCAGTTAGCTATGATTTTCTAACCGGATATATAATTTTTTTTTATCAAAAATGAAATTTTTTGTGAAATTTATTGAAGGATCAATCATAAATGATATTCAAGATTTAGATTTAGTAGAAATATATTGTTTGTGTTTTCTTTTATTCATTTTTTATTTAATACAAAAAATAAGCTAATTTGGATTTTTATATATGTATTAATTTAGCTTTGAATCTAAAATGGTAAAAGTTAAAAAAAGAAAAAGAAAAGAGTTCATTAGTCCCAAAGATGAAATTCTAATTTAATTCCTACGAGTACCAATCTGCGCCCGCAAGGAAAACTAATTTAGTTTATTTAACAACAATGATTTATTTGCTTATAACATTTTAAGAGTAAACCACCCAATTGGAATGAGAACAATATTCCGTTAATTAACACTGGGTGGGAGCATTACGTGGAAGCTGGTTATAGGGTTATTGGTTGAAAAACAATGGAGTATATGTTAAAAAATTAATTAATAGACATTAGAATAACAACTATTTCTTGATAATTTTTTTTTAAACCACAACCCACAGACAAAACTCAAAACTCTCGCATGGAGTTTTGTAGCTCAACTATGGAATTATAAAAAAACTAAAAAAATAAAGTAATAAACCCTCACAACTCTCATTCTTTTCTTTCATTTTTTTTATTTTTTATCAACAACCTGAAGCACTTCCTAAACAAAATTTCAAATACAAAATCAAAATCATTGGTGCAGGACCTTATTGTCTAGGAAATTTGATTGTAAACAAAGTACTAAAGTATTGGATAAACAATCGCCAAAACTCTAGACTAGAATCTCAAACAATTCTAGGATGGATGATAAAGCTGATTTGTGTGTGCGTGTGTGTGTGTCTGTGTGTGTGTGTGTGTTGATGGTCATTTTTCTTTCTTTCTTTCTTCTTCTTATTTATTTAATTATTGTTGATGGTCATTTTTCGCGCTTTCTTTCTTTTATTTATTAATTATTGTTGATGATCATTTTCGCGACAAACTTCTGTAATCCCAATTCAACCAAGCCGAACTTCCTTAATGGGCCCCATTCATTTATTTTCTTATTTTTTATTTCTTTATTCATGACCCAACCCATGCAACCCATGGGCAATTAAGATAACATGGCTTGGAGGGCATGAGTGAACTCTTTTTAGACCTTTTACATGAGCCCAAATCATCTATGCTGCCAAGCGGATTGAGGACGCTTGCAACATCAAGGGCCCATGAAAAGGGTCTAGTATCCAAAAATTGAGCAATTTTCCAAGGAGTTGAGGGGGCTGGTTGACAGCCACATGTCATTATTGACAAAAATGAGAAAGCGAAGAAGGAAGAGACACCCATTAGGCCCATTACTCCGTTAGTATTTAGTGCCTTGAGAGTTGTCAGCCAACACCTCAATTGTACCAAAATAAATCAACCAATCTTTCCTGATAACATGTCTATTAGTGAAGAGTGCAAACTATGCATTGACATCAACGTGGCTTCATTGACTAAAATGAGAAAGGGAAAATGGAAGAGACACCCATTAGACCTTGGTACATTACTCCATTACTATTTAGTGCCTTGTGAGTTGTCAGCCAACACCTCAAATGTACCAAAATAAATCAACCACTCTTTTCTGATAAAATGTCTATTAGTGAAGAGTGCAAACTCAAATGACTTTCTTGACTAGATAAAAATAGAAAATACAACGATGGGTGTCTTCACTTTTTCTTATACAACCATGTGTTGCATAGGTTGTTGCTAAAATATAGACTCTAATTGAATTCTAATTTGAAATTTAATTGAATTTTCTCTCAGTTTTATCTACTAATATGAAGAACTCTCTTTGCAATTTACCTATATATAATGGTGTTCTTCCCTATTCATGCATACATGATACATATCACTTACACAAAAACAAGCTAGTTTTATTTTCTACCAATGGAATCCTCTTCTTCCAAAATGAACCCTGCTTCAAACAGTATTGAGAAAGAAGAGTATATGTCTGATCTAGAAACCTATAATAAATTCAAACAGATCTTGTCAACCATCCCAAAAAAAAAAAGGGTGCTGGGAAGATAGATTTATACCAGTATGAAGGTTTTTGGTACCCTTTCTTCCATATACCAGGAGTATTGTTGGCTCAAGAACATTTCAAGCCTCAACCTAACCAGGTGATTTTGAGCTGTTTTCCAAAATGTGGCACAACTTGGCTTAAGGCTTTGGCTTTTGCCATTACGACACTATCCAGTGAAAGCGAGCCTACAAACCCTTTACTTACAAGAATGTCACATGATTGTGTACCCTTTATTGAGTTTAATATGCACTCAAGCCAACCAGAATTGAGTTTAGATATTCCACTTGCATCTACACACATTCCCTACACTTCCCTACCAAAATCCATTATAAATTCTGGTTGTAAAATTGTTTATATATGCAGGGATCCAAAGGATGTATTTGTGTCTTTATGGCACTTTCAAAACAAGTTGACTTCTCAGGAGGGACTCCCAACCAATAAAAATATTGAGGACCCACTTGAGATTTTTTGTGAAGGAATAATTTCTGCTGGACCAATTTGGGATCATGTATTAGGATACTGGAAAGCAAGTTTGGAATCTCCAGAGAGAATATTGTTTATAAAGTTTGAAAATTTGAAGAATGAAACTGTACATTGGGTAAAGAAATTGGCTCAATTTATTGGTTATCCTTTCTCTTTGGAAGAAGAAGAGAAAGGTATGGTGCAAAAGATTATAGATTTATGTAGTTTTGAAAACATGTCCAATTTAGAGGTGAATAAAAATGGAAAGCTGACATTGGGTTTGGAATCAAGAAAGATGAAGTCAAATCATTCGATTTAAAAAACAATATGTATTTTAGAAAAGGTAACGTTGGAGATTGGAAAAACCATCTCACACCTGCAATGGCAACGCGAATTGATCAAATAACTAAGCAAAAACTAACTAGTTATGGCTTGACATGGAATGTCACCTAATGGATTGAATAGGGGTCCTAGCCACATTCATGACTACTATCGTAATGGTTGAGTATGACGAATAAATGAAAAGTGGTACCAAGACATCTCGTAGTATGTCAAATGGAAAAATGGTCATTTTCATTTGTCTCAAAATAAAGGTTTTCCATTCCTTAGTCTCTATTAATTTAAGGGTATATATGATATTGTGTTATTTTAAATTATTTTTCACGTGTAACCCCAAATCTCTTATTAAATCATCATAGACTTTACCAGTTGAGCTAATTGGAACCCACTATTGATGCATCTTTTAGTATTTTGCAATTGTTAAAATTTGAAATATTAATGTCATAATTATTATGGAACCTCAATATCATTACTTTTTTTTTTCTTGAACGCTATTTGAAGATTGATAGGAAGTGGTTGATAGAAAAACTAATTAACGTTGCAATAGGATATACATATTTTAAAGTCTATCAATTACCTAATTATTATTATTTTTTCTTCAAATTTTCAGTCTCGTAATACTCTTTTTATGCAAACGTCCCAAAGATTATTAAAAAAAATCCTTTCAAGATATGAAATTGTAATAAGATTCAACAATAAATATTCACCATTTAAAATTTTAAAATGTTTATAAATGTGACAACTTCATTTGAACAGCATACCTCTAGTATTAGGGTTATTCAACGATAACCCCATTCCCAAAGGTTTTTTTTTTTTTTTTCCCCCTTATAACTAGTACTGGTGAGAAGATTTTTTAGATAGTTTGTACTTGATAGTTTTTAGACCCCTTAAACAATTGATTTAATCTAGGTAATTAGCCAAGTTGTTACTTAGTCCAATTAAACAAGTCTAGGTTATCACAATAATAAAAGATCAAATCATGCAAAGCAGCGGAAAATAAATAACACAAGATATGATCACCCAGGAAACCAAACCGGTAAAAACCTGAGGAGGATTTGACCTAGCTATCCTCAAGGTAAACTTGAATCCACTGTCTTGAAAGAATCGAAGTTCATACAATAAGACTTACAAGCCCCTACGCACAACTTCTTATTGCTACCAACCAGTAGAACTTACTGACACGATCACGTGCAAACTCCGAATCCACAGATTCCTTCTTTCTTGGATTCACCACCAGATACAAGCACACCCGCTTGTGTTTTCTTTAAACTTCAATGGCAGCAACTAAATTGATCATCAAGGCATAGATAAATCTTCTCATTGAAAACCCTAAGTTCATGTAAAGGAAAGCTCCTCTAGATCTCACAAGAGATTTACACAAACCGCAATTATGAGCAACACTAAAACGTGGCTAGGGTTTGCCTTTTATACTTAGGACAAATAAGAAACTGTAAAAAAACGTTTTAAAACACTTAGGGCTGAGTTGGACGAATCTGTAGAAAAACATTCTGCCCGAGCTTCGATTGATCGAGTCTGTCTTTCGATCGATCGAGCCAGGCCAAAAGGCACAATACTTCCTGCTTTAACTCGATTCCAACTTTACATAAAATCACAACTTTGAGCTAGACTAAAAACACTTCTAAAACATTGTTTTGATCATGGTTTGCCAACAATACTAATTAGAGTTCTAAATATATAAAATCCTAAGACTTTAGAACCTAACAGTACTAAAGAAACACAACATGATAAGTTCCATCTAATAAGTCCAAAAAATTTGGGTAAAAAGTGTTAATAAGAAACCTTGACCACAAAACAATAAAAAGTTGATGAATGCAGTTAGGAAATTACAACTTTCATTGCATCATTCTGTCAGGAACAATTATGATATTTGCACAATCTTAATATGTTTCCTTTTGATCCATACAACAAATAGCAATAGCCAAGTGGCTTGTGGCTTGTGGGTAAAGCTGAATGACCAAGAAGGAAATATGCAGCCAATTCCAACCAAATTATTCTTCTTTCTACAAGGATCATCATGGATAGTACTATGTTTTCATGTTTAAAGTTAAAGGATCTATAATATCAATGAAACTTAAATAATTACCCATTCTCCGCCATGGAACAAGACCAAAAGCAATTCAAAATTTGTTCATAACCTGTAATATAAACTCCAACACCTATTTACATGTTTCTAGTAAAGTGAGAGTAACTTTTGAGAGTTACTAATGTATTAAAGACCAATTAGGACTGATAATAATTGAAAATAATAAGGTCATACTATAAACACAACTTTTGTAATCCGATCTCCATATTTGCATCTGAGGATGAAATTATTTGAGGCATCTACTCTAACACCTGCACCAAAAGAGGAGAGAAATGAAAAATATCAAAACTGCAGCTATTTTTAAAAGATACCTACACTTGTTAAAAATGATATCCTATACTAATATTTGTGTAGCAAATCTACCTACTTGGTCCAGTATTCTTGATTGTAGAAGTTTTTGCCAAAAGGTTCTTTGGAAGCTTTATCAGATGGGCTTGCAGATGCGATCAGATAATAGATAATTTGAGTAACTAAGTAGATAGACCATGAAGGAATATTGGTTGGTTTATGACTATTTAAGAAGCTGCAGGAAGAATCAATCTCATTTACATGGCTCATGAAAAAAAGAAAGTGATTTGTTGTGTAATGTATCATTTTATTGCAGGCAAGGAAATTTTACACCTGAGACTAATATGCATTTGTCAACATAAATGACTAAAAGGATTCTTTTTTTATTTTCTTTCCCTAGTAGATCATAGTTTTTATATTAGTTCACAAATGTTCCATAAGTTTTATTTTTTTTCATAACATGCTTTACTATAATTATTACAATTACCACCTTTCCCATCACTCCAAGAACTCTAAATCTGAATTGCAAAAATTTGATTTGGTCATTCAACTTAACATGAAAAGCCGTTTGTTTTCGCACATGATAAATATTCGACCCACCAAAATAGCTAGTGTAACATTATTCCTTCTATATAAAAATTCAACTAAGAAAGAATTCTAACATAGGCTATAAAAAAGATTTTATGCCTATATATGTTATGGTTCCTTGTAGAATAGGCCTTCAATAGGTAAGTCAATAATGGCCCAAGCCCATTATCAGCCAAGACTTTTTCTAATTTATTATATGGTTGAAATAAAAAACTAAATTTATGACTCTTCCTTGTCTCTAGTACAATGATGGTGAGAAATTATTAGTATCATTGTCCAATTGTCTCTGGTCAATTTTGGCTATCAAAATTTGCTTCATTCACCATTCCTAACAATCATGTGCTTACGTATATACTTGTGGCAGACAAGCATGAAGCCTATCTTTGCTCTAATATTATGTTTATTTGGGGTGAAAGGATGAAGATGAAAAAGGAAAAAAGAAAGGCGTAAATGCTCTTTTCGTCCCTACATTTTGGGGTCATTTCTATTTTGGTCCCTACATTTCTATTTTACCACTTTTAGTCCTAAATCCAATTAACACTTGTTATTTAAGTCCTTTCCGTCAGCCAACAGTCAGCGGACTAATTAAAATATTAATAAAAATCTACCATGGCTCTCGTCACCCATGCCACCTGGGTTTCCCGTCCCATTTTTCGCACGTGACCCTCACTACCCCCCAAATCAGTACCAGAAACCCAAAATCAGTCCACCTTCCCCCAAACCAAATCAGTCTACCTTCTCTTTCTGTGAACCCCCAAACCAAATTAGTCCACCTTCTCTCCCGATTTGAGATAGCCATCAAACCACCATTGTAGACAAACAAAACACCATCGCAGACAAACAACCCTAGAAATATATATATACCCAAACCCATTTTTCTTTGAATAGCAAAGAAAAGAAGAGCAGTGAGATCTCTATCTCTATGAGATAAAGACCAAATACACAGGTATTAGCTCTCTCTCTGTGTATGTCCTTATATATAGCTATTATGCGTAGGGGCCACAATGTTGCTTTTGTATATTCATTGCTTGGGTTTTGGCTTTATTATGTTTGTTTAGTTACTTTTGACTGTTTGTTGGTCCTTGTCTGGGTATGTGTTTCTTTGTGGCTTCCAATGTGTTTTTGTTGTGGGACAAAATGCTTATGACATTGCTGTTTAATATGTATTTGTTTGTACTTTCCAACGTGGTCCCCTTACTCCCCTATTGAAGATAATGTGCATTACCATATTATATAATTCAAAACAGCTGAGATGGATTGTGGAATGATGAGTGCTGAGTTGGGAAATAATTACTGTGTGATATTTTGTTCACTAATGAGTACTATTTTGGAATGTAGTCAGTATTTTTTAACTAATAAGTAATGAGTGTTGTTTTGTTAACTAATGGTTTATATGTGTTTTGCATGCAGCATGAGTGAGCTATTTAGTTTGTCTGTGTATCATGGTGGGTATTTTACTGATGACCCTCGAAAATATGTGGGAGGTAAAGTGGATATAGTGGACAATTGTAACCCTGATAGGTGGTCCAAGACAGAGATTGAGGGTATATGCAGGGAGTTTAGATACACCTCTGTGAGTAGGATTTGGTATAAAATGCCTGGTAGTGATCTAGAGAGAGCTAATTTCCATTTGATAGTTGATGATGATGATGCCATATTTATGACAGATTTAGTGATTGGTCATGAAGAAATTCATGTGTTTTTAGAGCACCCTGTGGATAATCCTATACTAGTGGATGAAGGTGAGCATGTTGGGGCAGATGTGCAGCCATTGGCAGTAGAGTAAAACCCTTTAGGATGTGGCAGTAATGATGAGGATAATAACAGTTATAATGAGGATAATGATGAGGATAATAACAGTTATAATGAGGATAATAATGAGAATCACATTGAAGTAGATGCTGAACAAGCCTACTCTAGGAGAGAAAGTAACACACCAATGGTTGAGGAGGTTGATAATGATGATGATGTTGTTGAGGTTGATGCTGCAGAGGTGTATTCTAGGAGAGCAGGTAAGGAACCTATGACTCAGCACCCATATGAGAACAAGGATGTAGTTGATAGCAGTGATAGTGAAGGAGGTGATGGTGAAGGAAGTGGCCTAAAGGATGAAGATGTAGTGAATCCTAAAGAGAGGGAGTTTGTGGAGGACAGTAGTGATAGTTGGGATGCTTTTGATGAGGATCTTATTGAACCAGGCACCACAAACAGAACCAGTGCAGCCAAAAAGGTAACATTCTACCATATCTGTCAAGTAAATGTGTGAGAGTTTGTACATATTACATGTCAATAAATGTGGATTTCTTGTTTGTAGACCAGTAGATATAGAAACTATTCCAACATCAATCAGCCAACAGGACAAGCTCAAGCTCAACCAAGCTCAGCCATCCCATTTGCACTACCTCAGCCATCTGTATCATCCCAGTCCACCATGCACACCTTCACTCCTGGTGCACGACCTCAGCCATTGCCATCATTTCAGTCCAGCATGCACATCTTCACTCCTTGTGCATTTCCTCAGCCATGGACAAGCTCTTCCAGGCCATGTGCAACATACCAAACCAGCATGCACTTCTCATCCAGCCCAAGTGCACCATTCCAGACCAGCATGCACTTCTTATCCAATCTAAGTGCACCATACCAGACCAGCATGCACTTCTCATCCAGCCCAAGTGCCATTCCAGACCAACATGCACAACACTGCCACACCTTTTCCACCACCCTAATCCAGCATGTACAGCTCCAGTCCAAGTGCACACCAGACCCTCACAGGATCATCCAATCCAATTGCACCACCCAACTTAGGCAGCAGTCCAATTCCAAGACTGAGGAGGAAAAGGATGGTCACATCAGAGACCATGAATGCTTCCAAGAATGCATCTAGATACATGGGGGCTATCAAGTTTGCTAGGAGTCAGTCATCAACGCATGATCCAAGAAAAAAATGAATAGCTTGTCGTTTTATACCTTTTGATGAATGGCTTGTGTTTTGTATAATTATAGCCAAGCCCTTATTTTGTATTATTGGTATTGTTTAAACAATGCCCTGCTGTTTGGGTTAAGATTGGCAGTTGAACAATGCCCTTTTGTTAAACAATGCCTTGCTGTTTAGGTTAAGATTGGCAGTTGAACACTGCCCTTTTGTTATTTAAACATTGTAAGCGACTAAATTTCTCGGTTCGAAATAAATCAAACAAGTAAAATAGTTTCACAAATGCGAATTTGTATTGATGATTGTGTGGTACAATTCTCTGTGATTACAAAAGAGTTATCCTCTGATTCGATCTCCTTAAAAGATTTGTTGATTGGATTTGTGATGATGTGATTTTGTTTTGAACACAAGATATCCTTCAATTTGGTTGAGGAATGGATCGAAGATCTTTGGAACAGAATTACAATGAATCTCTGGCTATGAGCTTGTTAGAAATTCTTTGTTCTTCGTGTTCTTTGTGTTCTTCGTGTGTTCTTCGGGCGTTCGTCGTCTTCGAAGGTTTGTTGTGGAAGTTCTCCGGGGCTTTAGAGGCTTGAATCTGTGGAGCTTCACTGATTTGTGGTTGTTTGAGGTTTCTGGAGGCTCTTGAACTTGATTCCAGTGAACTTTGAGATCTAGGCAGATAGTTTGGATGATTTTGCTTCGAATGTTCTTTGTATTTGAATATTTGTGGTGGAAGTTCTTCGGGGCTTTAGAGGCTTGAATCCATAGAACTTCACTGATTTATGATTTGTTGATATTTTCGGACCTTTGAGCTTGATTCCCGCAAACTTTAGGATCTAGGCAGATGATTTGGATGATTCTGCTTCGAATGTTCTCCGATTTTGGGGTTGAAGTTCTTGAAGTTCCTGGAGGCTTCAAGGCTTGATTCCAGCAGAGCTTTTTCACTTCTGAATCCCTGGTCCTCTGAATCCTGGTCCTCTGAATCCTCGTCCTCTTAAATGTCTCAGGAAGGCTTCTATTTATAGGAGTTTTTGGGTGGGTGAGCGACACGTGGAGGAACTTGATTGGTGACACATGTCACAGCCTGATTGGTCCGCTTGTGTCATCGCTTACACGTGCTGGGTTGCTTGAGTCATCGCTTACACGTGCGAGATTGCTTGAGTCATCGCTTACACGTGCGAGATTGCTTGAGTCATCGCTTACACGTGCGCTGATGCGTGATTGGTTCTTGCATGACACTTGGCAAATTTCTATTGGCTTCTGAATAGTGATAGCAAAACCTAGCAGCAATACATGGTGCACTGTAATTGGCTGTATTTTGTGGACTTGATAATGTGACGTGTCAGCTTGTGATAGGTCGGGAATTTTCCCTTTCTACAAACATACTTTTGCTTTTTTTAATGATAACTATGTCTGGGTTAAGTTTGGCAGTATGTTATTTAAGATGTTTGGATTTCAAGATTGAGTTTATTGTTTCCTTCTGTCTTGTTTTATATGTGTAGTATAGTGCTTTCTTGGAATATGTTATCTGTTACCAGTTTTATTTGTTGCATGCACTTGGAAATCTACTACTTAGTTCAACAGGGACATTTCCAATCCACACATCCACACATTGAATTGAATGAGAAAGGTATTCATTTATTTCTCAACAGAAGGAGTACAAAATAAGCAGCAGGTGTGTGTCATTGCTAATAACTAATCCTACCAAAATAAAGCACACTGCCACTGCCAACCCTCCATACATTAACACTGCAACCCTTCATACATAAACATACATAAACACTACAATCCTCCATAAATAAACACTGCAACCCTACATGCACTAACAAGCGCAACAACCCACACAAGTTATTCACACCCCCTACCTAAGCAAACATAGAACTGCAAATATCACCACTAACAATGCCACAACTACAACTAAAAACTTCTCTCTCTTTTTGCAGTCTGCAAGTTCAGCCTTAAGTTTGATAATCCTTTGCCTTTGCTGTGGGATAAGCACCTTACCACGTTCACATATCTCATCATCACGCCATTGGAAGAACCTACACTTTCGCCCCACCTGAAACACAGATAATGCTTTGAAAAATGAAAAATGGAAATCCGAAACAACATACTGAAATTAACTAAAACCCACTCAAAAAATTTACTGAAATTGACATACCCAGTAGTTTGGACAACCATAGAACCTTCTGCCAGGGTTGTCTTCAGTCCACGCCACAACTAGGACAGGTTTTTTATTACAGTAGCACGTTATTGGTGCTCTCTTCCTCACACTGGAACTTGTTGAACAGCTTGCTTCCATTGGGCTTTGAAGATTGTTTGTTTTGATCGTGGTTTTGGGAGATGAGGATTAGCTGTATGGGTAGAGGTCGAAGCTCGAATTTTGGGAGTTTAGGGTTTCTGGTACTAATTTGGGGGATTTTGGGTTTTTGGTACTGATTTGGGGGGTAAGTGAGGGTCACGTGTGAAAAATGGGGCGGGAAACCCAGGTGGCATGGGAGACGAGAGCAACGGTGGATTTTTATTAATATTTTAATCAGTCCGTTAGCCACGTCAGCCATTTCCGTCTATTGGCTGACAGAAAGGACTTAAATAACAAGTGTTAATTGGATTTAGGACTAAAAGTGATAAAATAGAAATGTAGGGACCAAAATAGAAATGACCCCAAAATGTAGGGACGAAAAGAGCATTTACGTCAAAAAGAAAATAGAGGTTTTCTATTAGTCAAAATGAGTGGCTTAAAATGATAAACTCTCCTTGCAATTTTCCTATATATAATGGTGTTCTTCCATATTCATACATACATGTCACTTACACAGAATCAAGCTAATTTTATTGTCTACCAGTGGAATCCTTTTCTTCCAAAATGAACTTTGCTCCAAAAAGTATTGAGAAAGAAGAGAATATGTCTGATCTTGAAATTGATAATAAATTCAAACAAATATTGTCAACCTTCCCATCAAAAAAAGATGCTTGGTCAATGGATTACTACCAGTATGAAAGGTTTTTGATACCCTTTCTTCCATATACCAAGAATATTGTTGGCTCAAGAACATTTCAAGCCTCAACCCAACCAAGTGATTTTGAGCAATTTTCCAAAATGTGGCACAACTTGGCTTAAGGCTCTAGCTTTTTCCATTACAACACGATCCTGTGAAAGCGAGACTACAAACCTTTTACTTACAAGACTGTCACATGATTGTGTACCCTTTATTGAGTTTCAAATTAGCTCAAGCCAACCAAAATTGAGTTTAGATGTTCCACTTGTGTCTACACACATTCCCTACACTTCCCTACCAAAATCTGTTACCAATTTTGGTTGTAAAATTGTTTATATATGCAGGGATCCAAAGGATACATTTGTGTCTCTATATCACTTTTATTACAAGGTGAATACTAAGGAGGAACTCCCAACCAATGAAATTATTGAGGAGGATGTATTTGAGTGCTTTTGTCAAGGATTAACTACTTGTGGTCCATTTTGGGATAATTTATTAGGGTATTGGAGAGCAAGTTTAGAATCACCAAAGAGGATATTGTTTATAAAGTATAAAGATTTGAAGAATGAAACTGTATATTAGGTAAAGAAATTGTCTCAATTTATTGGTTATCCTTTCTCTTTGGAAGAAGAAGATAAATGTATGGTACAAAAGATCATAGATTTATGCAGTTTTGAAAACATGTCCAATTTAGAGGTGAATAAAAATGGAGCGATGACATTGGAGGTTGGAATTAAGAAAGATGAAGTCAACACATTCGAGCTAAAAAACAATATATATTTTAGGAAAGGTAACATTGGAGATTGGAAAATCATCTTACACCTGCAATGGCAACACGAATTGATCAAATAACTGAGCAAAAGCTAGCTAGTTATGGCTTAACATGGAATGTCTGAACTAATGGATTGAAAACAAGAGTCCTAGCCACATTCATGGCTTCCATCGTACGACGACTAAATAGAAAGTGGTACCAAGACATCATGTAGTATGTCAAATGGAAAAAGGACCATTTTCATTTGTCTCAAAAGAAAGAGGGTCTATTCCAGAGTTTCTATTAATTTAAGGGTATAAATGATGTTGTGTTATTTTAAATTATTTTTCACGTGTAAGTTACTTCATAAGGTTTTTGTTAAGAACAAAGTTTGGCACTAAACATGTTTGGAACCAAATCTTTTCCATTTGTTAGTATGCTACTTTAAGTATTAATGTATCTTTTAGTGTTTTGTAATTGTTAAAACTTGAAATATAAATGTTATAATTATTATGGAACCTCAATATCATTACTTCTTTCTTTCTTTTTTTCTTTACCACTATTTGAAGATTGATAGAAATTGGTTGACACAAAAACTAATCAATGTTGCAATGGGATGTACATATTTTAAAGTCTATCAATTACTTTCTTTCTTTTTCCTTCATATTTTTACTCTCATAATACTCTTTTTATGCAAACCATTTCAAAGATAAAATTAAAATATATATATATATATATCCTCTCAAGATATGAAAGTATAATAAGACTCAACCCCAAATAATCACCATTTAAAATTTCAAATTTTTTATAAATGTGACAACTTCATTTGAATAGCATACCTCTAGTATTGGGGTTGAGTCAGACAATAAGCTCCCAAAGCCCCCAACTAATTGGAATTACAATAAACATCAGACTATAACAGCACATCAAATGACCCAATTATTCAAGTATTTGTTAAGCATTACAACCACAATGAGACCGAACTAGCCTCTGAACTACTATGACTTAAGGGCATAATCTGCAAATCACCATTTGTAGCAAAGCTCTAAGTTAGTGATGGATCTAGCAAATGCTTACCCCCCCCCCCCAAACAAATCTTGACTTGTTTTCTAATGAAACTCACAATGTGTTCTTCAGAATTAATGAACCCTTGGAAAATGATTGCATTCCTATGAGTATGGCCCTAGATGTGATAAACATTAAATAGCTTCACTAAATCCCAATTTGCTGCATACACACTTCAAGGATTTACCTTTCCAATGCTTCTCTGCCCACTTGATAATTTTGTCCCAATCATCCCCTGTGAATTCTTGACAACACCAGTATTTCATTCTCTTCCAATTTTTTTTTTTTTTGGTGGACACACTTTCATGTTCTTTTTCACTGTAACTAGCTGTTCTTTCTGACTCATTAGTTGGCCAAAATGGCCAAATACCACCCTTTTGCAAAATATTTTGCAATATATCACTATTTATGAAAAATATAGCAAGCTACCATCTTTTTGAAACTCGAGTTTCTGAAACTCAAGTTTGCTATGTAACTCGAGTTCTATGAAAAAATAGCCTTCAAATTTGCCGGAAAATTTTTATGGAACTCGAGTACCATAAAAAAATTTCAAAATTTTTCCATGGAACTTGAGTACTATGAAAAACTCAAGTACCAAAAAAGTGGTAGATCCCTACATATTTCCGAAACAATGGTAGATTAATATATATTTTTTGGTAAACAGTGCTATTGTGCCATTGTGGCCCTCATTTGCTTGTCCACCAAGTAATGTTCATTCACGATTTCATATACATCTATTGGGAACCAATTCTAAGTGCTTTTAAACTATATCAAAGTAGCATCTATTCCTCTTAATTAAAATAAGTTCAAAAAAACATTGTAGTCTACTTGGTTCATATTGATTCAACAAGACAATTTCCAGGAATTCTCCATCCTAGAAAGCTTAATTTGTTTTCCACAATGAAATTCTCTCCGATTACAAGAATTTAAAAACTCAAGAGTGAATAACATACAATAACAAAATTCTATATTTTTTGCATATGCAATCAATCTTTCAAACTTAAGCAAAACCACCCAGATGCAAAACCGGGTTTGCTTATTAATTCTATACAATCACAAAGTTATTAAAAACAAAACAAAGTACAAAACTCATTTTGCCACTCTGTATTAAAAGCATTGATAATCTCTCTCTCTCTCTCTCTCTCTCTCTCTCTCTCTCTCTCTCTCTCTCTCTCTCTCTCTCTCTCTCTCTCCACGTTCCCCTGCCTCCAGTCTTCTCTATCTTCATTTGAAACTTTCATTTGTCCTTTGTGAAGACAAGCCAAACCCCATCACCTAAGTGTTCGACAAAATGCTTGATTGAAATTGAAATCAGTAGAGATTAAAAGCTTGGTAAAATTTTTATGTATGCTGTCCTCTATTTTTGTTTGGGGATAGTATTAGTAATATGGAATGATAAGGGAGAGGTCATGGTAGAAAAATATAGAGTGGTGTTCGAACTTCAAAGGTGACTCAGCTGTTATCATCAAAGTTCTATCCAAACCATAGCCTAACCAAATTAGCTATGGAAATGTTATCCAAGAAACAACAGTTTTTGCAACAACAATAGGTTGGCATCGCTTTAGTCATGTTAAACGTCAAGGCGATGTTATGGCCCATGAACTGGTTCTTGATTTAATTGTATGGATGGAGGACCTACCATCAGATTTTTACCATATAAACATGTTTGATTTGATTATTGAATAAAATTGACTTAGTGTGAGTTTGGATAGTGGTAGACCCAGTGTTTTGAGCGTCTGCATTTTTTTGGCTGGGTCCCATGCACTATTCACAAGATCCGCAAGTATGGATTTCAACAAATGTTAAGTTAAAACTAGATCCCACGACACTATTCACACATTTAAAAATTATTTTGCTACAGTATTTTCAGTAATAAGTTTTCAGTTTTCAGTTTTCAGCAATAAGCTGTATCCAAACAAACCCTTACCTTCTAAAAATAATTTAGGTCTATCCTATATTATACCCAAACAATGGGCCATTCATTGTTCTCAAAAGTCCAAACTAGGTGAAGCATAATCTTCTACTACTTTAACTTTTACTAATTTGCAGTTGTGAATCATGCCTTTTTTTTTTTTTCAATTGCTGAACATTAAGAACTTTTCCATGCAATTTGGATTTTTTTTATAAGAAAATTTCAATTTAGGACCATTAAGTATTTAGGTTTCGCAATATGAGTCAACAACTGTAGCTTCTAAACCATGGCAATGGTAGCCACCTATTTCTCCTCATCTCAATGTGGATATGGCACTAACCTTTTTCAAAGTCACCAATTATGCAGTTTTGATCATTATTGTTAGAGATAGTCATGATTCTCCTATTATAGTCCATACTGAATTAATTCCTTGCCAAGTAGACCCATTGTGGATAGCTGTGGCTATCACACTGTGTAGAGAGCCTTACACTTCTATCACGAACTAGGGATCAGGGATTTGACTGCGTAGTTTGCTAACTCACAGTTGCTAGCATTAATTCACTTGCAGAAACCATGCTTGAAAGAGATTTTGGATATGTTAGGACAGAGGCAGGACATATATTCTATAGGACAGTTTCTAAAAAGTGTAATAAATTAACCTATGCTTTGGCTAATCATGCCAAGGAGTTAAGGGAACCCTCAACTTGGAAGGAGGGATATCTATCTTTTCTCCTCTCTATTGTGTGTGGAAGCAAAAAATAAAAATCTATCCCCTAGCACAAAGTGTTTGGGGTCTTTGGGTTCGTATGGTTGAAGAGATAGAAAAGTGAGAGAATAAAAAAAAAAAAAAAATAGTTTCACTTATTTGTGTTTGGTTGGGGATGGAAAAGTGGAGGATGCAAAACTTTTTTGATTGGTTGAGAAGAAAAATGAGGGAATAGAAAATATAGTTTATATAGATTTACTCATATACCCCTATTAGATTTTTGAAAAAAAAAATTATTTTTTAATTTAAAAATTGTGTATGGATGGCACTTCATTTATTTAAAAGATATAAGAAACCAAAACAAACGAGGGAAAGTAAAAGGATGATTAAAAAAAATAAAAAATAAAACCCTATATAGATATTTTAAAAAAAAAGGGAAAAAAGACTGTTTCACAAGGGACAATTTTGTCTAAAATGAAAGAGACAAAAGCCATATAAGGTTAGGTTGCACTGGGGACAATTTTAAAGAAATAGAAGAAAGAAAAAAATAATACCGATGTGCAGGGACAATTTTATCCAAAAAGGAAGTCCCACATTTTCTTCCCATTTTGGAGAGATTATATTTTGATGAGCACAAAGAGAAAACACTCGAGCCTCACTAGTTTTCTCTCTCACTTTCTCTCCTAAATTATCATTTTCTCTTAATGCTCTATTTGTTTTGTTGGAAAACCTTCTGTAAATATAGTTTTTTACATTTTCTAGTGTTTGGTAATATTAAAAAAAAAAAATGGTCAATGGAAAAATATTTTTAGTCAACAGAAAACAATAAAAAAAAATAAGGCTTATTTTCTATAAGTTGTTTTCCAAGAAAAAAAAGTGGAAAACAATCTCTCTCTATTATAAATAATTAAATATTATATTCTTCTAGTCTTGGAAACTATATTTTCTTTCATGTCTTTAGTCTTTCTCACAGTAAGCCCTCTCACTTCTTCTCTTTCCTTTTTTTTTTCTCTCTTCTCACACCCTCAATGCTACCCCCTCTGATCTCTTCTCTACCCACAGATTTTTCTCTCTATCTATCTCTCTTCTCTTTTTTCTCCCTGCTTCTCTTTCCCTCTATAACACTGTTCTCTGATAAGGTTTTTATTTTTATTTTTTTCCCTTCACAGATTAGTCAACAGTTCTATAACAATTTGGCATTTTGGTATTTATCAAACTATTTGTACTGGATTATTTTCCCAGTTAAACTACTTGGCCTATGTGGCATTTTGAACTATTCAAAATAGAGCTTATGGCTATTTTGAATTATGAGAAATATTGTTGATTATATATATTATTTATGTTACTGTTCATATATATAAGCAAGATGGGGTGTTTGAGATCATGAAATTGGACAACTAATTTTAATTGTATCTATTGTCAAAATTTTAATTTGAAACCAAATTCATTCTTGGTTTTTTTTTAATATTAATTACATTAGGTGAATTTACATAATACACATGTTATACATGTTTTAAATTATACAAGAAATATTATTAAAAATTGTGCATACCAAACACTAGAAAATGTTCTCAAACTCATTTTCAAGATTGTTACCAAATACTGAAAAATTAGATAGCTTTTTAAAAAAAATGCTCTCTAAAAAATGAACCCTTTTTCAAAAAATATTAATACTAAAACAATTAGAGAGTAATATATAGACTTAAATTATCATTTTCTCTTTAGTAATAGACTAATAGCATTTCTAACAATTATATAAACTCCAATTTCCATAACTAAAAATAAAAGGTATATTTCACTATTGTTAATTTTAAAATTTTTGTTTTAATATAAAAAATATTAAAAATTAAAATAAGTACACTTGCTGCAAAGCTACTTCAAAGTTCACGCTGCAAATATGTGAACGTAAGGCCCGCTACTTCATACCCTCCGATAAGGCCTTGGGCCTCCCATTGAAATTTTAGGCCCAGTATCATCCCTAACTCCAAAGCTCCAATTCTTCATCATAAAAATTAATAAAAATAAAAAATAAAAATAAAAAAAACCGTAGCTTTGAATTTCTACCGGTTAAACAAGCATGGCTCAGCCAATAGAGAGGTCACAGCTCTGACTTCCCTGTTGTTCATCCATGGTTTTCTCACCACTTCTCTCCAGGTACAAGTTACTACTTTTTCTTAGAGTTTCATGATTCATCACTCATTTCACTGAAACTGAAATTCAGACCAAATCGGAAGAAGGGTCATTGCTATTTCGCCTTGTTGCTTCATAGATACTCCTCATCTCTGAATTTTGGGTTAGTTTCTGAACATTCTTAGCTATTTATTCTTTTTAATGTTGAAAATATCAAAACTTTCAACCCATGTGAGCAAAAAGCTACAATCTTTGTTCAAAACCCATTGTTTTGCGATTTACTTAGGTGGGGTTAGTGGTAGAAATTTTAGTGATGACGGACATGGAGTCTTCTTGAATGATAAAAATGGATTATCAGAGTCTGAGACTGAGTGGGAAAGGTTACTTAAACCCTTTGACCTCAAAGAGCTTAGGAAGTCACTTAATCAAATAAGCCCCTATCAGCTCTGTAAATTGCTTGAGCTCCCACTTGATGTGCCCACATCAATGGAGATATTCGAATGGGCGGGTGCCCAGAAGGGCTATTGCCATTCATTTGATGTGTATTATGTATTGATAGATAAGCTAGGGGCGGCCAGGGAGTTTAAGGTCATAGATAGGTTGTTGATGCAGATGAAAGAAGAAGGGATTGTCTTTAAAGAGACCCTTTTCCTTATGATTATGAAATATTATGGGAGTGCCAGTTTGCCTGGCCAAGCAACTAGGTTGCTTTTGGATATGAGGGGTATTTATTCTTGTGAACCAACTTTTAGATCTTATAATGTTGTATTGGATATATTGGTGGCTGGGAATTGTCCTAAAGTTGCACCTAATGTTTTCTATGACATGTTGAGCAAGGGTGTTTCTCCCACTGCCTACACTTTTGGGGTGGTGATGAAAGCACTTTGTACGGTTGGTGAAGTGGATTCTGCATGCTCTCTCCTCAGGGACATGACTAAGCATGGGTGTGTGCCGAATTCAGTGGTATACCAGACTTTGATACATGCACTCTCTAAGAATAATCGAGTAAATGAAGCGTTGAAACTTTTGGATGAAATGTTTCTTATGGGTTGTACACCTGATGTTCAGACCTTCAATGATGTAATCCATGGCCTTTGCAAGCTCAATCGGATTCATGAGGCAGCAAAGTTGGTTGATCGGATGCTTCATCGGGGTTTCTCCCCTGATAATATAACTTATGGAGTTTTAATGCATGGGTTGTGTAGAAAGGGGAAAGTTGATGAAGCAAGGGCATTGTTGAATAAAGTGCCAGCTCCAAATGTTGTGCTCTTCAATACCTTAATTAATGGGTATGTGACTAGTGGACGGTTTTATGAAGCCAAAGATGTTATGTACAATTGCATGCTAAGTATTGGCTGTGCCCCTGATGTTTTTACATTTAACATGCTAATTCATGGGCTTTGTAAGAAGGGTTCTTTGATTTCAGCTTGCAGATTGGTTAATGAGATGGCAATAAGGGGTTGCGAACCTAATGTGGTAACATACACAACATTGATAGATGGGTTTTGCAAAGCAGGCCAACTAGAGGAAGCTAGTGATGTTTTAAATGAGATGTCAGCTAAGGGACTTAGTCTGAATACAGTAGGGTACAATTGCCTTATATGTGCTCCGTGCAAGGATGAAAAGATTAATGAAGCTTTGGAAATGCTTGGTGAAATGTCTAGGAAAGGTTGTAAACCTGATATTTTTACATTTAATTCTTTAATATTTGGACTTTGTAAAGCCAACAAGATAGATGAGGCCTTGGGAGTCTATCGTGATATGTTATTGGAGGGTGTAATTGCCAACACTGAAACTTACAACACTTTGATTCATGCTTTTCTGAGGAGAGGTGAGATCCAAGAAGCATTTAAGCTTGTAAATGAAATGTTATTTAGAGGATGCCCTCTTGATATAATAACCTATAATGGCCTAATTAAGGCACTGTGTAAAGCTGGGGCTGTTGAGAAAGGGTTGGTGCTGTTTGAAGAAATGATGATGAAAGGACTTAACATTAATAATATCTCGTGCAATATTTTGATCAATGGTCTTTGTAGAGTTGGAAAAGTACATAGTGCACTTGAGTTTCTAAGAGATATGATTCATCGGGGTTTGATGCCGGACATAGTCACTTATAACACCCTGATAAATGGTTTATGCAAGATGAGGCGTCTTTAGGAGGCTTGGAATCTCTTTGATCGATTACAACTTGAAGGAATCTGTCCTGACGCTATTACTTATAACACTTTAATCTGTTGGCACTGCAAAGCGGACATGCTTGATAAAGCCTATTTGATTCTACATAAGGGAGTGGAGAATGGTTTCATACCTAATAATGTGACCTGGTATTTATTGGTCTCCAATTTTGTTAAAGAAAGTGCCAAGGAGAGTCATACTTTTTCCTCAGATCTGTTTTAGTGTCTAGAAAGAAATTTTGCTCATGGAATGATCTCTTTGTTTAATATCTTGAGTTAAGCTTCAGAAAGAGTTGCTTGGACATTTGGTTTTAGCTATTATCCACACATATCTTCTATTCTCAAGCAAGTGTATTGCTGATTAACCATTGATTCTCTTGCTTTCAAATATTTTGCAATGCACATCATTTGAGGCTTTTGGATCTCTCTTTGGATAGGTCAATAGTCACCTGGATTGTTCAATGTAAATGTTTGCTTTTTGGGAGCAATTGTGCTTGAAGCTAATCAGAATGGCTATGAAGATGACTTTGGTATGATTTTGTACGTGAATGTAATTCGAGGAAATGGCCCTTACAAAGCACAATTTCTTGCATTTCATATATTTGGAATTTGGGTTGGGTGCGGGAAAAAGTTGGCTGGCTGTTCTTTTTTCTTCTTTTTTTTGGCTCATCTCAGTTTAGCGATGGTTAAGGCAGAAGGTTTCACAGCATAATGTATATTTCAAAGAAGAAACGATCATTTCCAAACTTGAGGTGATCATATCATTTATCATTTTCCTATATGTCTACTATTTTACTGATTTATTTCCTGTATTTTATTATTTACTTTTAGAAACTTAATTGGTATTGTTTCATTTTTCAAGTATTCAAACTCAGTGGTTCATGCATAGTTGTATGTTGTGTTGATAGAAATAAGCAAATTCTCCTTTGATAACTTCAACTATTGGGATGGAAACATGCAGTGATCTTAATTATCTGATTATCGAACTAGGGAGTTAAGTTTTATCCTCCACTTTAAGATCTTGTGCAATGCGTTATTGGTCTAAAATGTCTTATGGAAATCTTGGTTTTGGTACTCAGGGACTATTATAATGGTGTATCAAATTCTTCTTTGTTTACTTATAGATTATACATAAATATTAGTGTCTTTTAAGTTTTAACTGAATGATTAGAGTTACACACGCCTTAGCTAGGGATTTTTTTTTTTTTTTTTTTCATTTTTGGCTTGTGGCTTATCTGCTTTATCCTGAGTTTGAATTATAATTTTTAAACTTTTAATGTTAAGCTTTAGGTTTGTATATGCAGACAATTGTGTAATTACAGTGATTTGTTTATTATTACTAGTTTTATGGGCAAGTGAAAAAAAACAAAAAAATCAGATTTTGAGAGGAAAAGAGAAGCTCTCTTTTTTTGCATCTGTGTTAGCATTTTTGTGAAACTTCAGTGTAGTTGAGTTCTTCAAAAGGGACCTCTTTTGGGGGCGAAAGAGAAGAAAATTATCTCTCTCTCTCTCTCTCTCAGGAATAATTCATGGATATAATTGCAGGCAGTTTTTCAAAAAAAAAAAAAAAAATTGATGGTAAAAAATATAATAAAAAAAACAGAAGACAAAATCCTGATTTGGTTTTACATATACATGCATCATTATAGCTTGGTTTTTTATGTTTCTGTTACAACCTTGGATCTAGTACTTCTCTTGACTCTTTGGGACCTTTCAAGCCAGAGTGATATTGGAAGAATGAAGATTTGGTAAATGGTGATAGACATTTCATTTAAGCATGCACCTAATTATAAGTTGTAGAACATAGCCTGCTTGTGTGAACCTGCAGAGACCAAGATGACTTGTCACAGAAATGCAATTCTGGATTAAAATCCATGTAATCACAGGAGTGTAGAGATTTGGAAGGTTGTTCTATTGTGTATTATGTGGACTATTTGGTGAGAAAGGAATATCAGTATCTTTGATGGTGCAGAATGCCCCCTTCACATCATTAAACAGCTTAGTTATGCTCTTTGATTGAATGTTTGCATTAGGAAGCACCTGTATTGTACCTTTCTGGATTTTTTAGATTCTCTAATCTCAGCTTGTAATGTTCAGCTAGTTGATTCATCGGTCATAGTTCAATAAGATTATCTTTTACTTATCCCAAAAAAAAACCTTCCAATACATACATCTGGTTTCATGTTTTCAATTAACTAATGCTCTGATTTTGGTGATATAGTTAATGAAAATGGGGACCAAGAGAAGGAGAATGAAGATGGACCCCATCAGAGAGAACAATGAGCAACCTGATGCGGAGGTCCCAACCTCACACTGAGGAAATTCCACAAACAGTGGCTAACAGCGAGGAAAAATCCTGAGGCAGGTGATGCTCAACTGCCATCTGTTGAGGATTCCGTGAGGAAAACGCTCAAGAACCATCTAAAGAGGAAAGTAAGCAACCCTCTACAGTGGTTTCTCAGATTATGCGCAAAGTAGAGGTGCCTAATAATGAGGTGTGTTGTCTAATCTTCTAGTAGATAGTTTCAATTGTCACTTAATGCCCTGAAGATGAGTAGCCCTGAGAAAGTCTGGGGGAGTTTTTTTTATTGGAGAGAGAGCTGCCATTCAGTGACATCTCTTGAACAAAGAAATAACCACTTTCAGTAAAGCCAATTATATCTTCAGTGTTTTGCCAAATACAAATTTTTTCTTTTCTTTTCTGAATCTTAGAGTTATATCATAAGGAACCACTGCATAGATTGAAAAGGGAGGCTTCTCCTACATGGCCTCCCGCTCTTTTGTTTAACAAATTTTGGGAGTTTAGTAAACAGTAGGAAATGTTTGTAACTTATGTTTGTCACCCTTTTTTTTTAAGTTGAATTAGTCTCTGAAATATCATATAAATGTCGTTGCAGGTTGGCGTTCCAGTTGGCAAGACTGAGGATACTATATACCATTACTTGTGGTACAATTCAGGAGCAAAATTCACATAACAAGGGATGCAAATGCTGCTGATCCATATTCTGCAACAGGGCCTGTGTCAATAAGAGGAAGTTTGGAAATATAAACAAGGCTGAGAAGCTTATAAAATGGTGTCATTGCAGAGGTTCTTACTTCCTACAAAATCAGCTGGCGACCTACAACACATGTTGTTACATATAAGCGACTATAGCAAAAGAGCTTGTGTTGTTGGGTTGGCAACTAGAATTTTCATTTTGTATCACGGGATATACAACAGTCCACTCACCTTTGGTGATTGAGCTATCCAAAGTGACCCATTTTGGAACAACGAAATATATTAATATATAACTGGCAATGTTAAAATTTTGTAATTTTCTTCAAAATAACATTGTATATATATTAAAAGATATGTTGCTGATTTTTTTTTCTTAATATAGAATTTTTCTAAAGACCAAAATTCGAAATTATTTATACATATTAAATTTTTTGATAAACAAGTGATTTGAAGTACATGAAAAACCTAGACGGTTTTAAAGAACGAGTTATTAAAACCTCATCAGGTTTGACTGTGTTAGGTTCAAATTAAAGTTCCAATTTTGTGCCATGTATCCTAAATTATTTATTTTTAAAGAGTTTTATTTCTTAATTTTAGAATTAAATGTGGGACTAAATCATAAATATTCATTCAAGTGAGTTATTAAGTACAAAAATCAAAAAATCTAGAATAAATGAATCGTAAAAAAATAAATAAATAAATAAATAAAAAGCTTACCAATAATTTTTTTTTAAATGGACAATTTACATTTTATACCTAATAATATCCTTACAAATTTTTTTTAAAGAGTTAACAAAATATAAAAATGACTATCAATAGTATTTAAATTACATATATAGGAATTATATTATGTATGTTATTGTATATCTTTAAGTGTATTCATGCATATGCATGAAATTACAAGCTAATAATAATAATAACACAATCAAATTGTCTTTATTTTTCTGTTGATAGAAATAAGAGAACAAATAACATACTCAAAAATAAAAGTTAAATAACACATAAATTCTAAAACTTATTTTACACAATTCAAAGTTCAATAATGATATCCACACCATAAAAGAAATAAAAAAAAAAAATATTAAATGTCATGAAACATGTCAAGTGTGAGCCAATAATGTGTGAGAACTAAGAAGATGAGATTTGAGAGTGAAACTAAGAAGCTGAGACAAAAACAATAACATTCAAAACATTTAGGTTTAGGTTTAATTTGTGTGTGTGTGTGTGAGTGAGTGAATTTTCAATTGTGAATGGTCCCATTTGGCCAATTTTTGATGCTTTCATATCTTATATTTGTGCCCTGGTAAATAGTGGTGGTGAGCGGGAACCTAGTCTTCATCTCCCTCCATATTATTTTTGGCTCCCATAATATCTTATATTTTGTATTGGTACCGTACAGTTTTTTTTTTTTTTTGGTTGCATTTATCTCTATTTTAAATTGTATTGTTTTTATATTTTTTTTCAAAATTAATACTAGTACTAGTTAATAATTTGTCCTTTTGGATTATAAACTCACTTATAAATTCATATTATGTCGTTTTATGTAATTTATTATTTTATAGCAGTCACTTAATTATCATGCTATATTTACAATTATTGTGTTCGCATACCTTTCTCAAAAAAAAAAAAAAAAAAAAAAAAAAAAAAAAAAAAAAAAAAAAAAAAAAAACAAAACAAAACAAAAAACTTTTTTTTACCATTTATTTATTTTTAATAAATATACAGGTGACAAGATTTCTGATTAAATTGTGAATGATATTTTTAAAATATTGCTTGTATATATAATTTTTTTTAAAAATTAGATACAGTATCTTAGGTACTGTTTCTTAGGTTTCTCTCTTAAAATTTAGCTAGTGGCTACTTAAAAAAAAAAAAAATACACTTCCATCACCCGAGAAAAGATCCACATAATAAAATCTTAAGAGAGAAATCTTAGGAACAACACTTAAATATTGTTTCCATGTACTTAAGACAAAAACACAATTTTGGTCCTTACATTTTAAGGTCACAGTCAATTTAAACCCTACATTTTTGTAGCGATCATCCTTGTTATTTTCAACTTATAATTAATTTTGTCTCTATAGTTAGCTACTAACGGAATATGCTAATGTGGCAAACGGTGTGCATTATTGGCACACTTAAAGCTTACGTGACAACTAAAAATAATAATAATAAATGACACGATCAAATAAAAAAGTCAATTCACCAATTAAGAAAAAAAAAAAAAAAAAAGGAATTCAAATGCTCTTAAACTTGAACATGAATCAGAAAAATCAAACCCAAATCAACTTCCACAAATATCAGTTCTTCAATTTATTTTTCTTTGCACGTCCCAAGCATTCCAACCAAAGTCACACAACACAACTCAATAACTCAAATTGGACTCAACTAAGAAAGAAAAAGAGAAGCCAAATCCAAAGCGAGAAAAAAAATAATCCATGTAGGCTATGTGCGTGATGAATAGACGATCAAATCCAAAGGGAGAAAAAAGTTTCGAATTTTGAGATTGAAAGAAATGGCAGGAGGAAAGCACAATCGAAACCCAAATCCAAATCCAAGTCCAAGTCCCTAAAGTCGACGATGGTGATTCTAAGAACATATATCGAGTTGACTAGATGGTACACCACGCGGTACCGGCTTTCTATGTCGACGAAGAGCTGGCCGCTCGTGAGAGGATCTTCATTGAGGGATGCAAGGGAAACACTCGCGAGTTCGAAGGAGGATGTTGGATTCGTTTGTGGGTTGGAGGGAAAGGGTAAGCAGGACATGGTTGGCTAATTCAGATGGGATCTTATAGGTATTGGATTTGGTGAACTTTAGAGGAGTTGGGTGGGAATTCAAAATTTTTTGAAGGAATTTTAAAATGGCCTGTTTAATACGTGTGTTTAAACAACAGTTTTCAGTTTTTTTGAAAATATGTGTGGGTGAAAATATGTGTAATATTGTTTAAAAACTAAAAACATGTATTTGAACTCGCGTACGAAACGAAGCTGAAATTGAGATTATTTTATTTTAGTCTTTTATTCTATGGTTGATTATTCTAATTCTATTTGTTGTTGAGATATGGTATCATTTCAATTTTTCAGCTAGGAAAGAGAGGACAATGATGGTTGGTAACATGACTTGAATTGTAGAACTAAGATTTGTAGCGATTCTTTCTCAATAAAAAAATAAAAATAAAAATGAGATTTGTAGCGGTTGATTTGAGTTTACTTTTTCAGGATTTGTGTTGAAATTCAATATTAGATCATCTGAATTTAGAAATAAATAAATAATTTATTTAAAATTGGTGAGCTGATTTTTTTTTTCTTTTATTTAGATGTTGACGTAGCATTTATTATTATTATTTTTAGTTGCCACCTAAACTTTAAGTGTGCCAACAATGCACACCATTTGCCACATAAGCATATTCCGTTAGTGGTTAACGTAAGGACTAAATTGACTACAAGTCAAAAATAACATGGACCAAATTGACTGCTATAAAAATGTTGTGACCAAATTGATTGTAACCCCAAAATGTAGGGACCAAAATGGTATTTTCGCCTATAATTAATGCAAAGTAATTGTCAATTGCAGGTTGATGAGTTACATATACACGAGTTCAATGAACTTGTAACTTTCATTAACATTGGCTTGTCGGTGGATTGTGAATTGTCAAAAGTGGATTATTAATTGTTCAATTATATCACTAATCTATCCATTTCCCTTCGACTGAGTGTATTTAACGAGACCAAGAAAATTATTTAATTAATATTTCCGCTCTTGAGATGCTCACATTTAGTACTTGTAACCTATTAAAATCAATGCTCAAACAACTCATAAGAACAATGGATATCTGTTACATGTATATGTGTTCGTAACTTACCAGCATAATTAATGTTACTCCATGTCCCATAACCAACAGCCTATATAACCTCAAGCCAAGGAAGCCTAAAGAAAAATAGGAGGAAGGAATAAAAAGACTTGAAGTTGAAAGCTGCAGGTTCATATCAAATGGGGTCAGTTCAACAGAAACTCCTTCTCCTAACACTAGCAATTGCCTTCATGGCAAGCACACCGGCTTTCGCTTGGTTACATGACGGGGATCCGTTCACACGTTCACCTGAATCAGAAAGATGTTGGAAGCACATTAAGAGAGTTGAGGGGTGCCAACACGAACTATTTGCAGCGTTTGGCCAAGACAAATTAGACCAAATATTTCTTAGTTTCAAGTGCTGCCAAGCCATTCAGAGGCTTCCCCGGCGATGTGGGATTTGGATTTTCGGGGGCCGAGCATTCGTTCCCTCCTTTGCTACTAATGTCCATGAGTATTGTGCTTTAATTGGTGTCAATACTCCTCGTCCATCAATGGTTCATCATCACCGTGTTCATCATCACCATGTTGATGAGTACCCTAGCTAGTATGGACTATGGATAACATTGATGAAAGAGTTGCTAAGATGAGGCTAGTTGTTTGGAGTAAAATTGCCTTTAAAATGAAATAAATGGAACGGACAAGATTTAGTTCTTAGCACTTAGCGTTCAATATATGAGATTAAGTTCTATAAGAAGTTAGTATAAACTCTTTAGTTTACACCTTCAAATATATTATTTTCAATCAAAGAAATAAAGCATTCAGTGTATGTATAGTAACTTTTTTTTTTTTTTTTTTTTTTTTACTTCTCCTTGGCCGGCCTTAACTAACGCGTTGAAAATTTATAAACCCTTCAAAATCTTGGACTAAAGTTTTATTTGTTGTTATTTTTTATTTTTGTTGCAACTTGCAAAGATGACAAGGAAAAAGAATAGTACGTGCTCGTAAATTCTTTTGGTTAGAATGTAATATAACCCGGAAATTAAACATCATACAACAGTTCCCAACTTCTTTTACTTTATTTATTCTCTCTCTCACTATGGCACTATGGCTATTTTTTTTCCTTTTCTTTTTACCCTTTTTCCATCATCTTCTTCACAAATCAGCATGATCATCCATCCTAGAATTAATTGCTTCGGATTCTAGTCCAGAGTTCTGGCAATTGTTATAATCTAGTACTTTCACTACAAAAAAAAGTCCTATGACCGCATTTTTAAAACGCGGCTATAGCTCTTAAAAACATGACTATAGGACAATTTGGCCTATAGCCACGTTTTTTTAGGCCGCGTTTTCTTAGACAATAAGGTCCCACATCAATGATATTTGCTTTTGTGTTTGAATTTTTGTTAAGGAAGTGTTTCAAGTTGTTGATTAAAAAAAAAATGATATAAAAGAAATGGGAGTTCTGAGGGTTTGTTACTTTTTACCTTCTTTTTTTTTTTTATATATATATATAATTACATAGTTGAAAAATAGGAGATTTGAACATTAAATTTTTACTTTGAAAATATTAGAAAGTGCCGAGCAGTTGAGTTACAAAATTTTATACTTGAGTTTTGAGGTTTGACGGTATGTTGTGGTTAAATAAAAATTATCAAGAAATAGTTGTTATTCTAATATATCTGTTAATTAATTTGCTTTTGAGTGAGCTCATCCATAGCTTCAAGAAATTGTAATTTTGTATACAAGCCAAAAATTTGTTATTAAAAAAAATATTTGGGGCAACTCTAAAATAAGTCCTATTGTTGTATCCTTGTGACAAATTAAATCCCATATTTTTAAACGTGTCACTTTAAAATTTAAACTCCACACTTTCTTTTTGTAGGGATAAGGGGCCCAAGAATACATGTTGGGTCTTGGGCCTTGTCTAAGGACGCTATGGTCTGAGGACAGATAAACAATAATGAAGATATGAGACTCAAAACTTCATAAGCAAGCTACGAATGAGAGGGTTGGGGAAGGTAGGCCGAGGAGGAGTATCTTCTCGGCTAAACAAAGCAGAGATCAAAAAGTGTGCTTTGTCATCCAGAGTGACATTCTAGGAAATTCTGTCAATAAGGATATGCATTATAAACGTATAGGGCAAATGGGAGTTGGGAAATATCTAAGGGAAAGCTATTACCACCGTATTGAATGCTCTACAGCTAACTCTCTGGCCGCATAAATAAGGAAGTGATACCTGAACAGTAGTTTTCAGCCTTATAGCTACTCCTCAAAGACTTTAGGAAGGTGCTAATGTGACAAGGATCAACACCAACAATCTAATCTACATGTGGAGGGTAGAGATGAAAGGAGAAAGATAATATAAAATAGAAGGGAGGCCTTGAGAGAGGGGGATTAGAGAATTGAGAGAGAGATATTGTAGCAATAAGAACTGTACTTGTAATCAACTCCTAGAATTATATATAAAAACTGATCTCCTCGGACTGTGTCAAGAACAATTTTCTTTGGATAAAATTAGTTTATTTTTACTTTATTGTCATTTGGAATCACTATAATTACTACCCAACTCATTAGAGCCCAATTTTCCAACCCACTCTCTACAAATTCATTGTATTGGACTATTTGGGCTTAGATCTTTTTAACTTTTGGGCTTAGGACTCAAACCGCATCCTTACACTTTCTTTCTTTCTTTCTTTCTTTTTTTTTTTAAAAAAAATTTTTTTTTAACTCCACACTTTCATTGTTGTGACAAACAAACCTCATCCTTTACTTTGTTAGTTATGACTTAATGGTGAGATTAAAAGATAACATAAAATTGCACAACAACATGATTTCTAGTTGATTTGAGACAGAGAAACATGACAGCCACTAATTTTTTTTTTTTTTTTTTTTCAGATCTTTGTTAAGAGAGAGAGACTATTTTGGTAGAAACGGTTAGGGTAGAGCTAGTTGTGGTAGAACAAGGTAGAGTTTTATTTAGTAGAATAATAAAACTTAATCGTTATGGTCCGTTTGGATTAAGGGAAAGGGAGAGGGGAGCAGAGCAGAGTAGAGTTAGCCCAAAATTAGCTTATTTTTAGCCAACTCTACTGTACTCCCCTCCCTCCCCCCTCAATTCAAGTGGACCCTTAGTTCACTTGTGAGTCATTACTTCTCTCATATTAAGAGATAGAGTAATGTTGTAACTTGTAACTCATGTTTTACCAAAGAGAACTAGACTTTCTTTTCCTATTTTAGCTTGGATGGAATCTGCTCCTCTAACTTTTTCTTCCCTTGTTTCTAATATTAATTCTCTTCCTCCAAACTAGAATTAATTCTCTTTTTAGTTGAATAAAATTTGCAATGTTTTAGTTTTAAAGAAAAAAAAAACAACAAAAAAAAACTTCATACCACATAAAGTGCTAAAAATTTATTACATAATTTTGTAACTTATATTCCATTGTTTTTCAACCAATAATCCTATAACCAGCTTCCATGTAAATGCTCCAACTAGTGTTTTTTTTTTTTTTAGAGAGTTTCAACTTTCAACCTATAACGTTCATTCCTGATGATAAAACACAAAACAATATATTTCCACTCAATCTAAATCTTGAATATCATTTATGAATAATCCTTCAATAAATTTCACGAAAATTTCATTTTTGATATACAAAATTATATATCCGGTTAGAAAATCATGGCTAGCTGGTTTTGCCATAATCTAAAAATCAAATAAATTTTATATTTATTGTTCCACTATTTCAAATATTCTTCTAACAAAAAAAATTAGTGTTGCCGATTATAATTTTTTTTTTTTTTTAAACCACCCAAATGCGTAAACAAAAGTTCTAAATTACACAACCTCAGTCGCTCAAGATCACGTCCTATTATAAGTTCAATATTATTCTAACATATTTTCAAATAAGAAAAATTCAAATAAATTGTTAAGGTGGAGCCAAACAGTAAATGGCAGTACCAAAGTTCCAAACATTTAGCAACTGGGAAGATTCTTATAGGAAATTAGCAAATCTACCATGGCTTGAAGTTCTAAACCTTTCATGTAAGAGCAACCACATTAGTCCATCTATAGTCTTCTAAAATAGAAGAAAGTACAAATTTTACACATTTTGAGCAAAAAAACACTCACATCAGTGGGTGTAAAAATGTGTATAAAGTTGTCTAAAAATTTCCATGAGCTATAGTAACCGTGTATATTTACACGGTTACAGTAGCTCATTTATCCATTATTTTAATATTGTTTCTCTCTCCTCTCAACTCTCTCAAGCTCACAGCTCTCTCTTTCAACCGTGTATAGTCTTCTCACTCTCACCTCTCTATCATTTCATCTCTCCCTCAGTCCACCGATCTCACCTCAGGCCACTGATCTCACCAATCTCACTCATCACCAATACGATCTCAACAGACAAACGACGCTGTGGCGGAGCTTAGATAGTACGATCTCACTCGCACGAGACCCAGAAACGACACTGTGGCGGAGCTCTCAGGGACGTGATGTGTGGGTTTTGATGGGTATTGATCCGTGGGGTATTGATCGGGTTGATAGTGGGTTTTTATGGGTATTGATCCGTGGGTATTGATCGGGTTGATGGTGGTTGGGATTTTGATGGGTGGGTTGAATATTTTGATTGGTGGGTTTTGATCTTGATCGGCTCGTTTTTTCTAGTTCATTAGTGGGTTTTGATGATCTTGCTGTCGATTGGGTGGGTGATGAGTTGGCTTAACTGGGTTTCGGGTTGGGTGGGTGATTAATGGGTTTCGGATTGAATGGGTTGGTTTTTCTTGATGATGCTGGCTGGGTGGTGATGGTGGCTGGGTGGTGATGGTGGTGGCTGGGTGTGGAGTGATCGTTGATAGTGATGGACTGTGGGTCTGTGAGAGAGAAGGGCAATAAGGGAGTGAATAATAAAAATTTGTAAAATAATGAATATTTTATTGAATAAATGTATTGAATAGATAAACTAATGTGGGTGTTTTGTAAAAATGAATGTGTAAAATAGAAGAAGTAGGTTTTTTTCGTATAAAATAGACTAGAAGTTTGCATCCACTAATGTAGATGCTCTAACCAATTTACATAATCCATATCTTTGGGAATTCAATTTGATAAGGGCATTTTCGTCCTACCCCACACCTATGAAACTTCCCACTTGTCAGGAGTATGTACCCCTTAGATAGGTCCCATGGGATTAATGATCCGTGGGCTAAATGGGATGGGTCCCGACAGGTTAACCTCTCCTCCAGAAGTCCTGCTAGACGACCATTTGTAACTGACAAATGGGACTAAATTAAGACCAACGAATGGGATTAAGCTCATCCCAATGGATGAAGCAAGCTTATACCAATGAATGGTGATCAGTCGACTAAAACTGCTGGGTCCCACAAGCTCTAATGTGTCCTCCACTCATGGATCCCTATATGGACATAAGTCACACACCACACTCAAAGACCCTACACGTTCATATCTTCCTTATATGGGAAGAAAAACCCAAGATCTTGGGACCTTAACTCCGAATCTCCTCTACAAGGAAAACTCTACATACAAGGGATCTTTATCAGCCCTACATCGCTATATAAAGCAGTAGGCCTCTCCTTCCTTGAGTTACGTGCAATTTCCTAACTCTCACACTCGAGTTATTGGAGATTCTTCTATCGTTGACTTAACTTTCGAAGGGTCTTTGGCCAGCACCCTACCAGTGCTCTCTATAGGTTTCTTACCCTTTTTGTTCTCCAGGTACCCTCCTTGGAACGTCTGTGGATGATCAACTCACTAACTATTTTTGTGCATTATCACAATCCAATATATTTAACAATTATGATTCATACAACGAAAACTTGGAATTTCATGGATATCAATTGTCAATAAAATGCAACTATCACAAGGTAAATCAACCACCACCATCAACCTTGCAACAAGAAGACAATTTTGAGTCTAAAAATGGTTTTAGCTGGAAAGTTGTATCAATAGGTTATGGCTAAGGAGTGATATTTGGAATATTTTCAAGATTTGTGGGTACTTAGTTTTGTGGGTCAACAATTTGTACGTAGTTTTGCTAGTATTTTCATTGTTCAAGAAGGTTTCAAAGGCATGTTGTACCATATTGTATTAATGTTTGCTCTTGGTGTTGGTTTTCTCTTTCCCTTTTAAAGTTTTGCTAATGAACTTTCGTTAGAAATTTGCTTCTGCAAACTGGACTTTGTCCCAAATTTGCTGTGAGAATTCCTTGTATATCTCAAGTTCATTGTTTGTATTAAATTAGAATTTTCCTGGTAAATTAAGAACACTAGTCGCTAACCCGTGCGATGCACGGGATAGTTAAACAAAATTTATACACATTCACTTTTATTGGTACAATCATTTGAAAATAATTCTAACTAATACCCAAATGTAAGAGACACATTGACTTACTATTTAAAGTAGCCTTCTGAAGAATTTACACATATTGTGCAATTAAGCCTTAATTTCTCATCAACGGTTAGAAATATAAACTGCAAATATATAAATAAAGACCATGACTTGAGAATGACGCATTAAACTTCAAATTAGAGTAGTAATGTTACTTTCTCAATCTTTACTCAGTTGTAATAATAATATAGAGGAAATTCAAAACATGGAAAGAAAATAAAAGTTACAACAATTAATTCCATTATCTTTCATGCTATAATTTGTAATTGTACGGAATTAAGTCAACTCAATTTAAGTAGTTGTAATAAAATTGGCTTCTACTATTCTTTATTCTATAGAGATATGAACATATTGGATTTCTCAAACAATTACCGGTATTGCAATAAAATGATTTATTATTGAAAATAAGAAATAAAGAAAATCTCTCTATAGCTTAAGAAACACAATATACGAAAATTAAAGAGAGAAAATTTTCGGAAGACAAAATATTATAGATAATTTAAAAGAATTTTGGTTTAATTCCTGAACACTGTAACTCCATAAAATTCATACTAATAATAATATTTTATAATAGCGCAGTTAGAATTTTGGTTTAATTCTTGATCCAAAAGGGTCTAAAAAGCACACAAAATCCATTCAAAAACAAAAATATGAGACAAAGTAATTACTTTCCGCTGCCAATGAAATCGTCTTCTGTATTGCTATTCCAAACTGCAACACTTATCTCTCTAAGGCCTTCAATTAACGAAAACACAAACTTCTCTTGGAATACCGGATTATTATGACCATCTATAAACACACACACAAAAAACAAAATCAACATAACTCACTATAACTCTATAGAAGCCTAAAAAATATAAAGAGAAATTAAAAGGGTTGAATTTGATATTTACATTTGGAGAGAGAGAGTTTGCAGAAACCGTGGATTTATATTTCTTAACTTGAGAGAGGGGTAAGGTTGCTAGGGTTTTGAAGAATTATAATATTTTTATTTTTTATTTTTTATTTTTTAAATATTGTGTTGACGTGGAAAATTGTGGTGTCAGCAGAAGCTTCGATTTTATATATATATATAGATGACAAGTGGCGCAATGAAGAGCACACAATTGAAAAAATAAAACTGATATGGCAATCCAGGTAAAAGTATTTATAGCCATAAACAGTGCTCATGAATCATGATGATGGCAAATAACATTAATCGGGTTAAACTTAAACCTCGGAACATTTACAGGATTTTTTTTTCTTTTTTTTTTTTGAGAAGATTTACAGGAAGTTATTGGCACTAGTAATTTATAGAGTTAAAATCAATCGCATTTTGATTATTTCCCTTGGTGTTACTTCTAAGTTCTAACCCTTTTTTTCTTTTTTGAGAAGATACTTCATACAAAGTCTTGCAAAATACAAAAAGTAGCTTATTTCATACATTTTGATCAAAATAACACTCACATCAATGGGTGTAAAATTGTGCATAAATACACAAGTGCTATAGTAACCGTGCATATATGCACGATTACTGTAACTTTTCTATACATTATTTTAGTATTATTTCTCTCCCCTCACATTCTCTCTTCCACTTTCTCTCTCTCTCTCTCTCCCCAACTCATAAAAATATTATTTATATAAAATATAGTGTATAATAAATGAACTGATGTGGGTGTTTTGTAAAAATAATGGTGTAAAATAAAAAAGGTAGATTTTTTGTGTAAAATAGATGAAATCTATTAGAAGAGCTGTTGCGGTTGCTCACCCTTGAAACTCAAGAAACGTTGGGTTATTAATTAGCTAATTTATTTTTCCGGTGGTGTAACTTCGTACCATCATAAAGTAACTTAACTAGCTAATTTATACCTCCTATTTTTATTACATAATTTGTAACTTACCGCATTGTTTTTCAACCAAAAACATATAAATACCTAGGCCTGGCCTTGCATGTATATGTAGTATAAACCACAATTGTATTTTTAAGGCTTGTAAAGGAAATGGGATCACTTCAACATAGATTTAACTTGATCCTATTGATCTTGGTATTGATAGCAACCACGATTATACCCAACATTCTGGCACGCGATTTGAGAATCTCAGATCCTTCTTTGACTAGATGCTGCAAAATGTTGTATGATCATAAGCTCCGTCCATTTAACAATTGCGGAGTGCTCGCGTATGGAGAAATGGCACCCTACGCCCTTATGAGGTTTAAATGGTTTTGTGATGGACTTGGACTGCGTCCAACTCCGAGTCCAAGTACTACTGATTTGATCTAAAAGAAAAACTTAAATACAGTACCTTAAAGTGTTATTCTTTTAGGTACTTCTTTTAAAATTTCGCTACCTTTACTTAATAAATATAAAGACATTAATAAAACCATCTTGTTTCTTTTTCTTTTTTTTTTCTCTTTTCTTTGCTTCTAAATTTTTGAAGAAATCAAGCTATACTCGCTTCTCTCTCTATTGCACTGAGATATTGGACCATCACTTTTCTGAGTTTTCTCTAAAGTTTCCTTTAGAACCAGAAAGTCAGAGACAAATTCTACCTTCTTTTTTTTTTGAGACCAGAGACAAATTCTACCTTGCTGAACTAAACAAACAGCAATTTCATCCAAGTGGTAGGCAGAAGTTACAGAGGTTGGGTTGAAAACTTTAGAGATGCATTAATTGTCTTATCTCCCTTGCCTTGATTTTGGATGGGAATCCCCATATAGAACAATATTCCCAACAAAATTTTTGGAATTTGGGTTTTCTAAACGTTTTTTTGACACCGTTTTCTTTATGGACTAAAGCTGAACTTTAAAAGAATACCTGAGGAGTAATTCATAAGGTACAGTAAAAGGCGGCCCAACAAATTCGGAGGCCTTAGGCGATATATTTAAATGAGACTTTTTTGTTATCACTTAAATAATATTTAACTAGTGTTTAATATCATTATTTTTTTTATAACAAAACTATATTCTTTTTATTTTGTAATATGCTTTTTATTTTTTTGGAAAAATACTAAAATTATAACAAATTTTACTTAAAAAACACTTAGAAACGATATAGTAATGAATATAATTAGTAACATTTGAAGAAGATAAGAAACAAATATTTGAATGAATGATGTTAAGAATATTATAAATTTTACAATATGAAGCTTACAAAGATGCATCACCAATCACAAAAAGTATTTCAAAAATGCATTTAATAAGTTGTTGACGTCTATAAATCATATTAATTATCACATCAATTTGTAAGGTCTTTAAAGTAAAACTTATAGTACCTATTTTTTGCGTTTTTCTATCTAAATTATTTCTTGTGATTAATGACATATATTTGTAAGACTCACGTATTTAAAGTTGTATTATCTCTAGTATTACTTAATTATTTGAGACTTCTTAAAAGTACCCAAAAAAATCTATATCTCCAAAAATGTATTTTTTCAAAAAAAAAAATATATATATTAATTTTTACCCCAAAATTTGGGGGCCTTTCTCTAATAGGGGGCCCTAGGCGATGGCCTAAGTGGCCTAGACCTAGGGCCGGCCCTGGGTACATTATTTAAGTTTTCCTTGATTTTATACCTACCATAAGCAAATAAATAAATTCTGCTAAATTATAAACCAAATTAGTTTTGTTAGCAAGAAGTAAATTGATACCCACTAGAAATGGAATTAGGATTTCATTTTTACAGGCAAATGCATGAACCGAAAAATTTGTAACATTCCATAATAAATAAATAAATAATGTATATATATATGTAAGGACCCGTTTCACAGTCCAAGCCCAAGTTGTAAGATCTTGGCCCAGTGAGCCTAGTACAATGAATTTGTAGAGAGTAAGTCAAAAAATTAGGCCTTAGTGAGTTGGACAACGGCCAATACTAAATTAAATGACAATCAAACACCAATAAAAGATCCTGATATCAATGGACTTATAGTCCGAGAAGGTCTCACTTTTATAAGTTGATCACAATTGGGTACAAATACAATTTAGATTGCTACAGTGCTTTCTCTGATCAAATTTTCAATTTCTTTCTCATGGAGGGTCTCTCACATTATATAGCTCCCCTTGGACCGTCTTAATCCTACACTTGTTGATCATCTGAGCCCTTACTTGAGTACCTGTCCCATCGAACATCCTCTTTGGTTTTCTGTGAGTTGTGGTAGCCAAGGCAACACTATTCAAAGGTCTTCTCCACATAAATACGACCAAAAAAGTAGCTGCAATGCATTTAATGTGGTGGTAGCAACTTCCTTTAGATATTTTTGGGTTTCCTTCCTTCTCGTATGTTCATGAGGTACGTCCCTATCATTAGAGTTTCTTGGAAAGTCACTTTAATTGCTGAAATACATACTTGAGCTGCATTCATCATATCTGAGGGGGAGTTCCTCCTCGGACCACTTTCCATTTGTTCCTTACTCATGAGACTTTAAATTGGAACTTCTAGTAATTATTTGTCCCTTCTCAGACCATTCAACATCCTCGGACCAAGCCCAAGGCCCAATATATGATTATGAGCTCTTATCCCTACAATATATATATATATATATATATATTAAGAATAAGACTAAATTAATACATGAAAATTCAAACTAATATATATTTTTAGTATTAATAAAATATAAATAAAAGAAAACACACAAAATAGCTTCTTCTTTTTTTAAGTTACATTTTCACTAACTCAATCTAAATCTCGAATATCATTTATGATTGATCCTTTATTAAATTTCACAAACAAAAAAATTCATTTTTGATAAATAAAATCAAATATCCCATTAGAAAATCATAGTTGCCTTTGCCATAATCTACAAATTAAATAAATTTTATATTTATTATCTCACTAGTTCAAATATTTTTCTAACCAAAAAAAAAAAAAAAAACTAATTAGTGCCACCAATTTAAAATTAGAAAAAAAAATGGAGTAAAAAAGAGAATAGGGATTTATATCATGTGGCGACGAGGTTTATTGTTGAGACTAGTAGAAAAGCTCTTATTGAGATGGTTATAATAGATGAATTATCCTTTAAATTTGTAGAAAATGATGGGTTTAGAAGATTTTGTAATGTCTTACAACCAAACTTTCAAAGAAACCTTGAGAGGCCATAGGGTTTGCCTTACTAGTAGAAAAGCTCTTATTCAGATGGTCATAATAGATGCGTTATCCTTTATATTTATAGTAAATGATAGGTTTAAAAGATTTTGTAATATTTTGCAACCAAACTTTTGAAGAAAACTTGAGAGGCTATAGGGTTTGCCTCGCCAACAATGCATGGATTTCAATACAAAATCCTTGTTACGTATGTGATGCCACATATCTGTGGTTATAGTTCAGTGGTAATAACATCATTTGTTATGCTCCATATTTATGGTTTGAACCCCACCTCTCCTTCCCCCACTATCTATTTATCAAAAAAAATAATAATAATGCTAGTTCAAGAACCTTTTATACTTGGATTTTCAAAGCTGGGTGGAGTTCCACCTATCAATTGTTGGAAAATACTAAAAAAATTGATAAGAAATTCAAGTGATTGAAAGATGACAACCCAAGTTATCTTGCCCGCTTATTTGTAGTTTTGTACTTGATCCCAAAGAAAGTCGACTTATTTGTAGTTTTGTTTTTCGACTACAAAACTCAAATAGAATGCAATACAGAACTCAATTCAGTAACTCGGAATCAACACAAGATAAGTCAGCATAATTAAATCGGGTCCATGAAAACAACAGTCCCATAGAGGTTGGTAGTTAGCACTGAAAACCAACAGTCCTTCACAGTGCAACACTGCGACTACTATCCTCACCTGACAATCAGAACCATACTATGTTCCTTGTTATGGCATTAACTCTACCTCTTAAGCTCGGCTTTAAGGAATGTGCTTCTCATAACGCATGGAGTCCTCACTTCTGGTTGACCAATCCAAACATATAATTATGCTGGGCATAAATTGTGAATGTTTCCAATGCATGCACAAGTTCTACATATCCACTTGCACTCCTAGTATGTTCCAAGGCCCGGGCTATGGCTGGAACATCAACCAACTCAATAAAATCTGGCTACCTATTATGTTTCTAATAGGACCATACAAAACTTTCTTCCCTCCACGTGTTATGGGCTACTGCGTTTCCATTTGGAAAAATCCTGGTCTCATTAAGATGAGGATCCCTACTGCCACAACTACGGTTGCAGCTTCACAACCATCTGTTGTTTCTCTTCTCAATCAACTGCCAAAACACCCTGCATAAACAATTTTTTTCAGGGAAAACAAACTTTTTCCATTTTCTCTTGAGCGGCTATAAATGGGCAGGTGTGCAATACCTTGAGAGAATAATACAACTATACTCAGCCGAAAGAGACCGGACAAAAACATGCATGAGCTCCCCAACTTGGATAAGCAAGAATACAATGAAACACAAACTACTGTATAAATATTGAAATTATGTGGGTAACTTGGATTCATATGGTGTTCTAGTCAAACTAGATTTAACTCTGATGAATTTCTAGACATGTTAATATTTGACTTTGGAGAGAAAAGAAAACACCATAAGGAACCTCAAACACTGACAGCCCCACAAGACATGAAGCTCTCCCTCAAGTTTCAAGAGAACCCCAACCACCATAACCAAAACCAAAACCCAAATCAAAACCCAATCCTCAAAGCCAAATTACCCATTACCATATTCAACCAACCTTTCATCTCCACCACCACCACATCCTCCTCAGACCTCTCCTTTTCACTCTCCACCAACTTTCCCTCTGGTCCTTCTCTCAAGCTCTCCTATTTTCCTACCACCACTACCGTATCCTCTCCTTTCTCTCTCTCCCTTAAGTCTGGCCTTGGCCTCTTTGGCTCTCCACACAACTCCCCTCTTGTCTTTTCTGCCAATTTCTCCCTTTCCCCAACAAACACTCCCATCCCCACTTTCTCCATTTCAAGCCCCAATTTGGTCACTTTTCCCTCAAAAGATCGACTTTTTCTGACCCTTCTTCTAATCAGGTTTCTGGGTCTTCCTCCAATAATTCTCGGTCTTACTCCAATGGTGTGGTCAGTTTTGATTTTGGGTCATTTTCAAATGGCAAGCTTGGAAGTGGGTTCGCGTCAGATGAGTTATCTGTTTGGCAGGAGCTGAAATTGGAGCCTTGTAGTCGCAAAGATGGATTTACAAATCCTGAATCTTTGAAGAATTGTGGGGTTGATTTAAATTCTGGAATTGGGCTTGTGTCAGAGAGGCAATTGGCTTTGAAGGATAGTGGGAAAGATGGGATTTTGCATGGAGTTGCTGTTATGGCAAGAACGGTTTTTCCAGTGACCAAAAGGCTAACAGTGAATATGCGATGGGGCATGAATTTTCCGGCTGATTTGAGAAAGACAATGCCTTACTTGAGTGTGAATAAGATTGGTATAGAAAGGGTTGAGGAGGTGAAGGAGGTAGTGAAGAACAGTGGTGAGAACAATGTGGGTGATTTGGAATTGTTGAAGGGAATGTGCTTTTGGACGAGAAGGGATTTGGAATCTTTGGAGAAGGAAAATAGAGAGATGAAGCAGAGTTTGGAGGAGATGAGATTGGGAATTTCTGTGAAAATTTTCCGTGGAGAGAGTGATGTTATCGGAAAGAAGGTGTTGCCACCTACTAGTGAGAGTTCTAGCGAGTTTGAGCGGTGGAGGAGCAAGAAGAGTGGCGGAGAAGAGAATGGACAAAGGGAATCAAAGAAGTCCACAAACCGGGTGAGTGATGTAGAATCTGAATTGCAGAGGGCGATAAAGGCGGCTTCGTTGTAGCAAGGTTTGAAATATTTTTGCAATGCTCAATTTGGTTGCTTTGCATTGTAAACTTGGAATGTATATAATCTACCTTTCGTTTTAGCATGACCTAGGCCTTCTACTCAATGCAGTGAAGTTGCATAGATAAGGGTTGATTGGAGTAGTTTAACTTAGTTACAGAGTATTGCAAATGCTTTGTGAGCTCTCCTCTGTTGATTTCATTGCTGGAAACGTCATTCCATTTGTTTCACGGAAAACTATCTTCACATAAGATTTTTCATTGAAACAAATGGAATGACGTTTTCCAGCAATGACCATGAGGCCTATGAGGCCTGGTATAGGGGATTTCTATCATTTAGAAAAACATAGACATGCAAACTTCAAATTTCGTATAGAACTTGTCTTCCTTATTATTTATCGTTCAGTAGCAGGAAAATAGTGTGGTTCCTTGAGGACATGAGGACAAGTTGAGTTAAAGATACACAAAAATGGGAGGAAACTCTTAAGGTTATAATTTGCCAATCACCCCCCTTTTTCCTATACTGAAGAGCAAAGATCTCACTATCAATTAATCTAAAAATCCAAATGAAGTCTAGGAATTGTCAGCAAGTGGTCCACAAAACTAGGGGAGGAGGGTAAGAGAAAGGAAAAATTGAATCACTTGTATATATTCTCTGGCTTTCACTCTTTTGGGTCAATCAACTTCTTGAATAATACCCATGCTCACCAGATCCAAACTCCTCTGATCACAACTTTGACTAAATAGTAGCAAGCAATTGATCTATACTGACAGTAATGAAGTATTTTAAGGAAGGCCGAAATACCATTTCTCATAGAAATCTTTAAATCAATCTCTAAATAATTTTGTGAGCCAATCTTCTTTAGAGAGAAGTAATAATTATATTTTACACACGCACATAAGCAGATCTATTTTTACCCCACTAAACTTGATTGCTTTATAGGGTTGCCCAACTCAACTGAAGACTGAACATGTATTGCATGCTCAAGTTGCATAATTATAGGCATAGAAAAGGTTACTTATCAGGAAAACAAAAGGGAGGTTAGAAACCTAATAAGCGAGAGAGAATATGGCAAACCTTTATGACTGACGAAGATTGAACTTCAATGAAGTTGCCTAACTCCAATTCATTTTAATTTTTTAATTTATTTAAGTGTTAAAGGGAATTTTCGTAATTTATGCTTTCTGGACATGGGTTGCAGTCTTGGTCTATTGGGTCTTATTTTGGGTTTTGATTATGTTATTAGGTTTTATTTGTGAGTTTAGTTATTCAGTTTAAGCCTAGTCATCACAGCCCCGATTAGCGTTAGCCTGTTAGGTATATTTATCCATTTATATGAATGTAATGATTTGATATATTTTCTAAATTTTCTGTAATTATGAAAGTTTTCTTTTAAGGTTTGTATGATTCAACCTTCTCCGTGTGTAATTCCAAGGAACTATTAAGTGTGATGGCTCTAGTTTCATTCTTCTTCTTTTTTCACTTCTCTGTCCTTAAATTTCCAGCAACTTGAAATCTTGCAACTAAACATTTATTTGTTACTTTTGAAACCCTAGACCACCTTTCCATAAAATAGCCCCAAAGAATCTACAAAAGGGCAAAATACTGTTCTCCATTCATTGTTCACACTTCACAACTCTGCAAAAGCAACCCAAACCCTACGTTTTCCCTATCTGTTTTATACATGAATCCTGCTATTTCTATATTCCCTAATATTTTCTAGCCCTTTTCCCACCTATAAAACCCTAATCTTTGACATCACAAATCCAACAAACCTCCTGCAGGTTAACTCCATCAACCCAATCTGTCAAGATAAAAACCTTTGTTCTATTGTCCTACGTCACTAACTTAACTAAGGGGTAACTTTTTCTTCTTCTTTTTTGAGAGAAACTAATGGATAACTTAGGAAATAAGTTTGCAGGATTTCATTTAGATAATTTACATCTTAGGAAAGAAGTGGAGTGAAGAAAAGTTAAATGACTTCCATTTTAAATACCTAAATAAGCTGTGGAGAGAAGAGAGGTGGAAAGAAATTACTTTTATCTGGTCCTCAGAGAGAAATAAAGTGAAATGTTTGGGTACAACAATTATAGCACAACTTAAAAACTACTCAAAAGTCACAACCCAAAAGAACCATCAACTGAAAACCCAAAAGAACCAGCTTCTGTAAACAGAAATTTCTAAGTCAGTTTTTTCCCTATATCAACCCTAGGTCTCCTACCTCCCATTGTGTATGTCACAAGCTCAGTAGCCTCCAATGAATCACCCAATGAAAAAAGCCAAACAGACATGTCTAAGTCATTATTTTCCCTACATCACCAACACAACCCGTCAATGATGTAAAAGATTTTGTTCTTTCTCATCTTTTAGCTGTAGGTAACTTTAATTTTACTTTATTTAACAAAGCAATGGCTCCATCCGGTGAGATAATTAGACTTGCTTAATTATAAACAATGGCATCAAAGCAACACTACTATTTTCTTATTTAATTTTTAAGCTTCTTTAGTGAGGAAGAAACAATAAAGTTTTAAGAACCTCTGAGGTTCCTACAAGAAAGGATAATGTTGACTTATCAGCCTCAAATCCTGGACTGAGTTTGAAAAGCCTAACAAGCATCAGAATTCTTCAATTGATCAACATAGGGTATTACAAACCTTCTTGTCAATTTTTATTATATAAATCAATAACCATTTTTTTAATAGATTGAGAAATAAATCAATTTGCCATGTATAATGCTATCAACATGTTCAAAATCATCCAGAACTGTTGAGCCATTGTTGCTAATTTATACTTGAAAAGGACACAGAACAGAACATAGTCCACAAGGATTTAACCTCTTCTTCTTCTTCTTACAACAAGTGGGGGGAGGGGGGATTCAAACAAGGTTCTCCTCCATGAGAGGGCCAGACAATGCTGACCAATCTAAGTTCCCCTTCAAACTATAAATAGGGCATTGACATTGGCTTTCACCCATTCACTACGATACATACAAAAAATTTCATAGAACTCTATTAAGATTGATTGCTAAGCTAACTACTAAACACCTCACCCAAAGACCAAAGTAGCCAACTTAAGATTCATAAATCAAAGTAGAAGAACTGCAAAAGGTCAAAAGAAAAATTAAACTGTTCCAAACACTTGAAGTAAAGGTACATGAAATCAACAGAGGAGAGCTCACAAAGCATTTGCAATACTCTGTAACTAAGTTAAACTACTCCAATCAACCCTTATCTATGCAACTTCACTGCATTGAGTAGAAGGCCTAGGTCATGCTAAAACAAAAGGTAGATTATATACATTCCAAGTTTACAATGCAAAGCAACCAAATTGAGCATTGCAAAAATATTTCAAACCTTGCTACAAGGAAGCCGCCTTTATCGCCCTCTGCAATTCAGATTCTACATCACTCACCCGGTTTGTGGACTTCTTTGATTCCCTTTGTCCATTCTCTTCTCCGCCACTCTTCTTGCTCCTCCACCGCTCAAACTCGCTAGAACTCTCACTAGTAGGTGGCAACACCTTCTTTCCGATAACATCACTCTCTCCACGGAAATTTTTCACAGAAATTCCCAATCTCATCTCCTCCAAACTCTGCTTCATCTCTCTATTTTCCTTCTCCAAAGATTCCAAATCCCTTCTCGTCCAAAAGCACATTCCCTTCAACAATTCCGAATCACCCACATTGTTCTCACCACTGTTCTTCACTACCTCCTTCACCTCCTCAACCCTTTCTATACCAATCTTATTCACACTCAAGTAAGGCATTGTCTTTCTCAAATCAGCCGGAAAATTCACGCCCCATCGCATATTCACTGTTAGCCTTTTGGTCACTGGAAAAACCGTTCTTGCCATAACAGCAACTCCATGCAAAATCCCATCTTTCCCACTATCCTTCAAAGCCAATTGCCTCTCTGACACAAGCCCAATTCCAGAATTTAAATCAACCCCACAATTCTTCAAAGATTCAGGATTTGTAAATCCATCTTTGCGACTACAAGGCTCCAATTTCAGCTCCTGCCAAACAGATAATTCCTCTGACACAAACCCACTTCCAAGCTTGCCATTTGAAAATGACCCAGAATCAAAACTGACCGCACCATTGGAGTAAGACCCAGAATTCACTTCAATACCACCATTGGAGAAAGACCCAGAAACCTGATTAGAAGAAGGGTCAGAAAAAGTCGATCTTTTGAGGGAAAAGTGACCCAATTGGGGCTTGAAATGGAGAGAGAAAGTGGGGATGGGAGCGTTTGTTGGGGAAAGGGAGAAATTGGCAGAAAAGACAAGAGGGGAGTTGTGTGGAGAGCCAAAGAGGCCAAGGCCAGACTTAAGGGAGAGAGAGAAAGGAGAGGATACAGTAGTGGTGGTAGGAAAATAGGAGAGCTTGAGAGAAGGACCAGAGGGAAAGTTGGTGGAGAGTGAAAAGGAGAGGTCTGAGGAGGAGCTGGTGGTGGATGTGGTGGTGGTGGAGATGAAAGGTTGGCTGAATATGGTAATGGGTAATTTGGCTTTGAGGATTGGGTTTTGATTTGGGTTTTGGTTTTGGTTTTGGTTATGGTGGTTGGGGTTCTCTTGAAACCTGAGGGAGAGCTTCATGTCTTGTGGGGCTGTCAGTGTTTGTGTGGTTAAAGACTGGAGAGTAAGGAGTTTAAAAAGGGGTTGTGGAACGAGATGAAATAGTCAATTGTGGCTTACTCTACAGATGTGCGATGTGAATTTATGATTGATCAAAGTAAGTGAAAAACTCGGGAGCAGTAGCTTTTTTTTCGATAAGGGGTTGCTTTTACTCTAACAAAAAATCTGCGCGCACCAATACCGTTGCAGCTATTCTGAGGCTTAAAATTAAAAAATTAAAAAAAAATAAAAACCTTATTTGAACTTTGAACTTTGAGATTTTTATTTTAAAGTAAAAATTGGTTGACCTACCGCAACGCATATTTGATATGATAGTCATTTTACATGTATTCGTAGGATGTGGGGTGTAGGGATAAAGGTCGAGGAGTTTCACACACATATATATTTAGATTAGATTAAAGTAAAATTTCTATTTTGTATAAAAAATTAAAATTAAAAAAAAAAAAACTAGTTGACTTGATATTTCATAAAAATTAAGTATGTATTTTTTTTTTTTTTTTTTAAGAATCAAAACAACCATAAGGAGCCTATGTGAGACTAGTAGGCTATTTACAAATAAGAAAATATTTACGTACACAATATTTTCACAACAAATCATAGATGGTAAATGTTTCTAAAAAAAAATTATATGTGGTAAGTTGCTATTGATTCTAATTTGAATTCATAACTTAATTTACTATTTTGTCCGCCCATAACAACCAATAACAACCTACCACCTATAATATGTTGTGAAAAATATTGTGGACATAGCATTTTTTTTTTTTAACAAAATGAGATTTTTCAAAAACTATATAAAAAATGCTTATTTAAAATTCCTACAAAGTTAGATTAATATTCTATAAAATTAATAAATTTGATTTAGTTGTGATATTATTTATAAGAAATCTTCCCTTGGATTGGACAAAGGACGGTTGTGATATGTTTTTAATTTTGGTTATTATCTTAACTCATGTCTTTGTCTTATTTTAAACTTTTTAAGCTCTAGCAAAAAAAAAAAAAAAAAAAAAAAAAAAGCTCTATTAAAAAGTAACCACAACATTGCAACCATTTTTACATTTATATTTAATTGTTAAAAACACCATGTCTACACAAAGAATTTTTGGCTCCAGTTTTAAAAGTTTTCCAACCACAAAAGCAAAACTTAAAAAAAAAAAAAAAAAAAATAGTTCTTTGAGAAAGTTAGGGGAAAAAAAGACTTAATAAATACACAACAAATTTAAATATTTTTTTTCCTACTACTAAAAATCTTGCACATCATCTGGTGTCAAATTTTGTTGTCAAAACTACTTTTGTGTCTCTAGACTTTCTCTTTAAGAATGAGGTTGTGTTCAATAAAAGACTAAAAGATAGAAAAAGAAAAATAGTTAAAAGTAAAGACTCCAAATACTTGGTCCAAAGAAAGTCTAAAGATATGACTAGGGGTGTTCATGAAATCGATCAAACTGCACGACCACACATAAACCAATCAAAATTACCTATAAAATGGAGAAACCGAACCGCATCACAAGTGGAAGTGAATCGTACTACGACACACAGTGTGGTGTGGTGTGCAGTTTTATGATCAGAAAACCACACAAAACTGCACCACACCTATATATATATATATAGACTATACGAATAAGTGGTCAGCCCACTGAGCCTAGCATTAATGCATTTCAATTTTACATTAAAAATGACTTCATTTTGGTTAAATACAAATCAAAAGTCCAAAACCTCATTCACTTCTCCATTTTAATCTCACTCTTCGCTCCCGATACCCTCTCTCACTGCTAGTCTCTCTCAAGTCTCACACCCACTAATCAAACCCTAGCTGTTGCACCTTGTTTAAGGGTTATAATTATGTATGGTTTACTGTTGTAGATTATTTTTATGTTTTGTATATATGTGTGGCACTTTTAGTTTAATGTTAATCTGTGATGAGATTTTTTTTTTTTTTTAAATTTACTATCATATTATCATGGTTATTACTTATTAATAGTAAACTAGTAATTGGTGTTTATAATACTTGTTTTTTCTTACAAGTTTTTGTTTTGTGTTAAAAGCTACTGAGTTATTGACTGTGTAGTTTGTGACCCTGTCATTGTTAGGCACAATCTTTTACAAGGAAAAAAAAAAAGCTTTGGGCTGGTCCAAACCAACCCAGCAGGTGTTGATTAGGAAAAGTCAATCTAGAATAAAGAAAGACTTACCTAATGGTTTAAAATTCAGCCCAAAACAAAGGAAAAATTAGTTTTGGGCTAGGCCAATCCAGCTCAAAATTTTGAAAAATATACCAATCCAAAACCAATCAAATCGCATCTTGTACACTGCATTGAACCACACCGCAACGCACATGTAACCACAAAACCAAGGTGTTGTATAATGATGGTTTTGGTCAAACTGCACCGCAAAGTGTGGTGTTAAAAATGACCTAAAATCGCATTGAACTGTACTGCGAACATCCTAAAATATGACAAATTGCTAGTAGTAAATTAAATAAATAAATAAATAAATAAAATATTTTAGTGATAGGTGTGAGAACTAATAAAAGTTTGTCAACTTAACAAGTGTGAAAATAGTTGACAATTTTATTTTATTTTTGTTGTTTTTAGGATTACTCCTTAGTCCAACATCCAGTGCAAGATGGATAGAGAAAATTCGTAGAAATTGAAGCTTTGCTCTTACCTTAGGTGCAAGGGACAACTACTGAAGGGAACTTTCAAGAGACAAATTGATTGAGAGAGAGAGGATCAATATAGCGATGACCTTGATTTATTAAAGAGATAATATTTCAAGTACTAATGAATTTGAGCACTGTACTAACATTCGGGTGGCCTAGTTAGTAAGACACTAGGCCAACAAGTCTCAAGACTTGGGTTCGAGCCTCAACAACTAGCTATGTATTAGTGCTCCTTATATCTCATCTCTATTCCAAACGGTCCAAAGAATAATAAGTGAGTTTTTCACAGATCGGGAGTATGGAGTCTCGCTCGAGAGTGGGTAGGGTGCTATTATGGTCATGCCCAAGTAGGGAAGCCACATTTGTCGCCCCCCTCAACCCATATTTTTAAACCAAAAAAAAAAAAAAAAAAAAAAACAACAACAACAACAACTTGAGCACTGTATTGAGAAAGAGACAAAAATCTGAGAGAGTTTGTGCAATTTTTCTATTTCAATGTATGGGAAACTCTAAGTCTAAAACTCACACACACAAGAGAAATGCGAAATACAAACTCTTATATGGGGAAGGAGAGATAGATAATGCACATCCCAAATTTTCATATTTATTTTTTAATAAAAATATTGTAAAAATGTTGTAGACATAACATTTCTCTTTTTTAAAATCTCAATACTTTTTTTTCTTTTTTTCTTTTTTGAGATCACAATACATTTCTTTTAATGAACACTTTATCGGTTAATATTTGATATATATATATATATATATTACGGATTATTACGTGGAATTTTTTTTAAAAAAAATTTGGGGACACCATTTTATCCTTAAGTGATTAGTTTATATATCATATAAAGATAACACTTTACCCAAAAGCTTAAGGCTATGAGCTAGGACTAAGAGCACTCACATTTGGCTCAACAAACCAGATAATAACTAAACCCTCCAAAATAGCTCCACCTCCACCCCATATTCAATAAACCTTTGAGCCAAACTAATTTATGAACACTAATTCAATACATCTATTATGTTACTGTAGCTCAATATCCCATTTTTTTAATAAATATTTTCCCTCTTTCTCTTGCTGTGTGCGCATGTGTGCGCGCACAGGGGCGTAGCCAGGAATACATGCTTGGGGGGCCGGGTTGTAACAGAGATATACCAAATATAATTTTTAAGTCTATTGGATACAAAATTATCAACTTTTATATATTATTATATACTTGAACATGTTGGGAATTCAACCGAAATTTCAAACTTGTGAGAAACAAAAAAATAGAAAAAACAAAACGCCAAAAGTAAAACAATCACACGCACAAGACAGTATTTAAGTGGTTCGGCAATTTGCCTACGTCCACAGAGTTGCAGGGATTTCACTATTATCAAAGAAAATTACAATGTGCGGCTACAATGTTTTTCTTTCTCAAAAACAACAACAAGACAAAACCCCAATCACAAAAAAAAACAGCTTTTATATCCTGCGCACAGGATTCACAATGGGTTACAAAACGAGCCAAAAAAATTTTGTCGGCCCAAGCCTCCGCTCCATGGACTAAGCCTCAGTAAATCTCCCATTATTCGGGTCAGGTCGGGTCATCAACCGAATCAAATCATGCCTGACGACGATTTTTCATGGAATAAAATTCATCCATTATCATCTCTATAGTGAAATTCCCTGCAATTTCCTTCTCTATATAAATTATCATATTATCTGCCAAAAACTCATCCTCCATTCTATTGTGAAGTCTTGTTTTTAACAACTTCATAGCTGAGAAAGCTCGTTCTGTAGTTGCTGTAGAAACTGGAAGGGTCAACACAAGACGAATAAGTCTATCAATCAAAAAATATATTTGAGACTTTCCTGAAATTTTTAATCCCCTACATAGCTCGGAAATTGTACTCATATTCTGAAAATCTGGATGTTTTATCACATCAAGCTCATAATGTCGCAATTGAGACTCCAAAAGTTCTTGTTCATGTTCAGTGAAATCTTGAGGATAATATTTCTTAACCAAATTGCATATATCAACAATCTTGAATAATCTAAAAGCATCCTTGGGATTTAAAGCTGAACTAAGAATGACAAGTTCCGTTGTTAGCTCACAAAATCTACTTTTCAATTCTTGCAATTGAAAGTCTATTGCAACTGTAAATATGCCAATTCTAAAATGATATTCCATTGTTAAATCGTCATCTTGACGACGATATCTACCTCGACCTTTAGTGTAACGAGCATTCATATCAGGAATATCAATTTCATGTTGCTCACAAAATGATATAACACTAGCAAGTAAAGGCTCCCATCCATCATCTCTCAACTTTTGAATAAGTGATTTTGTAGTTGAAACTAAATGCATGGCATTTAAAAGGTCTTGAGATTGTTGTTGCAAAGCTTGACAAAGAACATTAGTAATTCCCATTATCTCTTTCATCAAATGCAAGATTAAAATAAATTCAAATGATGTTAATACCTGATAAGCTCCCTCGGCATCACCGCGTTGTTTATAATTAGCTCCTTCCTCAGAAATAGTGTTGATAACTTTGCAAGTAGCATCAAACATTTTAATCAAACTACAAATAGATTGAAAATGAGATCCCCACCTAGTATCTCCAGCTCGTTGCAAAGTACCAATCTGGTTTGCACCTCTTCCAGTCTCAATTTCATTAGAAGCAATCATATTCTCAACTTGTTCTGCTTGAGCATGTTGCAATTCATCACTACGCTTACTAGAACCAACAACAATATTGATAATATTGACCAAATGATCAAAGAATTGATGAACATCTTTTACTTCTCTAGATGCTGTAACTAGAGCTAATTGCAACCTATGAGCCATACAATGTACATAATAAGCATATGGACAATCTTTAAGAAAAAGAGCTTGTAATCCATTCCATTCACCACGCATGTTACTAGCCCCATCATATCCTTGACCTCGAATATTTTCAATGTGGAGGTCATAACGAGAAAGGACAACACATATCTCATTCTTTAAAGTCAATGCAGTAGTGTCTCTAACATGCACAACATAAAAAAAACGCTCTTTAATAAAACCTTATTTATCAACAAATCTCAAAATGATGGCCATTTGCTCTCTCTTCGACTCATCCCGAGCTTCATCAACAAGAATGCAGAATTTTGCATCTCCAATTTCTTCACGAATAGCATTTCGCACATTATTAGCAAGAATATGCAAAATCTCCTTTTGAATTGTGGGTGATGTATATTTGGATTCGTCTCTTTCTTTCTTTTTATTTTTTTTTTATTATTATTTTTTTTAATGTGAACAAATGTGGTTTAAAAAAAAAAAGAAAGAAAGAGGAACTAAACTTTCCATTTTAGAATGTGATTAAAGTTCAGATTAATATGTGAATTGTATATGTGAAAAAGAATGAGGGGTGAAGAAAAAAAATTGGCCGAAAATAGGGAAAGGGTAGAAGTTATTAGAGATAAAAATATAATATTTAAATGGAATAGTGATAGAGTAGTGAGGTTAATGACTTTTTTTTTTTTTTTTGAGAAACTGTGAGGTTAATGACTTAATGTAGCTGTCTCTATATTGTCGTTTTTTTTTTTTTTTTTGATGGGGTCTCTATATTGTAGATTAGTTAAACTAGAAAAGCAAGGTTTTTAGAAGGAATATGGCTAAAATTGTATCAAGACTAATGCTAAGGCTCTAATTATGGTATATTAATCATTCATTATTTAATGCGAGACTTCACTCAAAACAAAAATAACATACATAGCTATCACTTTTGGAGATGGCCTAGTAGTGGTAGGATGCCTTTGTGGCTTATCATCTTGCGAGTCAAAGATTGTGAGTTCGATTAATAGCACTTTTGCATAGGTGATTTCACATCACTTATGAGTAGCGTTTAAGTGAGTTAGGAGCAGTAACCACACATTAGAGCTCCATATATATATATATATATATTTTTTTTTTTTTTTTTTCTATTTGCCATTTAGGATTGTCATGGACCTAACACACACTCTCTCTCTCTCTCTCTCCTCTATATATATATATATATATATGGAGATATGGGGCTTTTTTTTTTTTTTTTTGGGTAGTAAAATGACATTTGAATTTGGCATGATATCATTTGGATTTTTCTTAGATTTTTTTTAGAGATTTGATTCTTGTGAGGATAACCGACAACAAAATAGAATTGAGACCACATGTTTGATGCCCATATTGCTAGTTATGAGAGTGAAATTTATCAACTTAGAGGTTCAAGTATCAACCATTCAAGTCATGCAAGTTAATGACCCATTTATTAGTTAGAATTAGCTTGTAATTCCATATATATGTATAAATATACTTAAAAGATATACATTAAGATACAGAGTATAATTCTCATATATATAATTTAAATATTATTGATAGTCATTCTTATATATGTATTTATTTAACTCTTTAAAAAGTTTTGTAAGGATATTATTAGGTAGAAAATGTAAATTGTCAATTTTTTTAAAATTTTTATTAATTCTAAACTCTTTGATTTTTGTATGTAAAAACTTACTTGGATAAATATTTATGATGTAATCTTACTTCAAAATTAAGAAATAGAACTCTCTCTAAAAATAAATAATTTATGATACATGGTATAAAATTGGACTTCAATTGTAGAATCTAATTGAATTTTTTATCATAAGATAAAAATGTATTTTTTAATTAAGTAACTACGTGGATGAATCTTAAGATGAAAATTTAACGAACAACACATAAGTTATTATACCTTACAAAAACAAAAAAAAGAAAAAAGAAAAAAAAAGTTTTGTATCAAAATTATGTTTTATATATATATATTAGAAAAGCCAAAACCTTGACTGAAACCATGATTTGACATGATAGAGACTGCTTATATTATTAGGAACTTGTAATCGACCCATAACGTCTTTTCAGTTCAATGAAATTATTAGTACTATTTTTCCTTAAAAAAATAAAAACTAAAAGGTGCATGTGATGATGTATTTTTTTTGCTGAATAAGGTGCATGCGATGATGTAGAACCTGTTTTGATCAGATCGGTAATATTCTTTTTTTGTTCAGACCGATAATATTCGATGATAGCAGAGTATACCTATAGTTGGCACCAAAATATTAAAGATAGTGCGACCTAAGTGAAATTCCAATGCATACACGTGTCAATGTACTGTTCATGCACGCGTCAAATCCAGAAAGCAAGCCGCAAGTCTGTTTGGTAGCTATATTTAAATACAATTAAAAAAAAAAAAAAACCCAAAAATAGTGAGACCCACATTTCTGAAGATTCATGGTTAAAAATAAGATTTTGAAAACAATTAAAGAGGAAAAAATGTTTTTAAATAAATTAAAAATAATGGATCCCATAGATTTGTACAAACTATTCTTTCTCTACAATTTAGGAGCTTATCATTATTACACAAAAAAAATTAGAAAATGAGCATATCATTATCACAAAATTTTTGAAAACAACATATTTGCACTAGATAAGGAGGAAGCTAGCGAGCAGGAATAGATTTGTTGCATGGTGTTAATTTTTATTTTTTTTAAATATCTTTTACTTTTTTTTTTCTTTTTCTTTTTGCATAATTCATTGGTGTTTTACTTTACGGTTGGTTTTTTTTTAATATATACTCTACCAGCTAATTTTTGTCTCAAAAATATAAAATGGTCTTCCATTTTTTTTTTCCTTTTGAAAATTGTTCTTAAAAGTGAGAGCTAAATATATATAATGCAAAAATTGTTCTTTTTTTTTTTGATGGGAGCAAAAATTGTTCTTTAAAAAGTAAAAACTAGTTTCAAATTCAATTTTTTGGAAATTGTTTTCACACTATTTTGAAAATATAAACAAAAATCCACCTACCAAATAGTCCTATATAATCGAAAGTTGGGTGTCTATTTGGCAAAAAGCTTTTTGTTTTTGTCCCAATTTTTTCTTAAATTAATAAATTAACTTATTAAAAATAAGTTAACTTTATCTTTTTGTCACACATTTTACATTTAGCATAAAAGTTATAAAAAATTATATCTTTTTTCTTGTGTTTATCACATATTATTGTAGTACATACAAATTTTTTTGGGTTAAGATATTATTTTTGTCCTTGAAATTTGTATAAATTTTGTTTTTGTCCCTAAACTTTAAAAAAATCATTTCCAATTCCTAAAATAATAAAAATCTTACACTTTTTGTCCTTAAAATTTAAAAAGATATATATTTTTTTTATTGTCCCAAAACTATTGGAAAAAGGTTCTGTCCAAATTTTCATTCTTGAACTATTAGGAAAAAATAATTTAAAGTTTTAAAGACAAAAAATAAACATTTTAAGGGTTTCACAATATGGACAAACTATACGTGGTGTGGGGGGTGGGGAATAGTCGAATAGACTGTTTGGATGAGCAGTGTATTTAAATTAGATTGTTTGTTTGACTAATTACTAATTAGCTTTATGCTTATTAAAATTTACTTTTTAAGGTACAATTGTACTTGTTTCTCAAAAAAAAAAAAGAAAAAAGAGTACAACTGTACTTTTACCCATCTTTTCTTTTGAAGTCTAAATAAACCAATTGAGCACTTTCAAAGTCAGAATGATCCATTAATCATTGAATGTATTTAAAGTCAAATAACCCATCAATTTTTTACAAACTATTTGATAATTTATATTGAAAAAAAATTGCGAAGAATTTTACTATAAAGATGATTCTGGATAAACTTTTCACAGAGGTTACTAAACAACATGTGCAATATACCACGAGGAAATTTGTCATTTTTGTGATTTTTCTGGGACTAGTTCTTGCCATAATTGGCAAGGAGATAGAACCCACTAGGTACACTCAATAGACCGATATCTCACCAAGGTTCAATTGATAGGTCATAGCTTCTTTTGACCAAAAATTCCGATGGGTATATTGGTATCAAGTTTGCTAAATGATAAAATTTTTAACATTTAACATACCAAACAGGAAAAAAGTCAGCTAAATCAAATGTTTCAAATCTTAACAAATTTGGCATGGAGCTAAAGTGTTGTCCTAAATTCGAGATGGTATGAACAAAAGTGCTAAAAATTTTTATTTATTTTTATTCATCTCTCTCTCTCTCTCTCTCTCCCCTATCGGCCGTGGTTTTTGGCGGCAGTACGTGGCCAATCTTGTTAGCGGTGGTCCGATCTAGTGGGTTTGGTTGGTTTTGGAGGTGGGTTGTGGTGTTGGTGGTTGTGGTTTTGGTGATTGGGTGGTGCCAATGGGTTTTAGGTGGGTTGTGGTTGTGATTTTGAGTTGGGTTTCTTCAGTTTTGGGTGGGTTTTGATGAGTTTTGAGTAGTTATTGTGGTGGTTGGCTGGCTGTTGCTTATTGGTGCTGGTGATTTTTTTTGTTTTTAATAGAAGGTAGGAGTTTTTTAAAATTATTTTAATAAGTGATGTCTTAAAATAAGAGATGTGATGTAAGATGTATTGTAAATTAGTGTATTAAAATAGATAAGGTAACTTTTTGGTGTATAGCATTTTTGGTGATCACCAAATCTCTTCAACCAGCTCTGCATGATTAAAGTTTTGATATATTCCATAATATGAAAAAGGCTAATTAGTGTTAAGACCATGATTGTGGTGGATTGTTTAGTACTTATGTAGCAATCTTTTCTTGCCATCCTTGATAAGGTGGTCATTTCAGTTTTATTTTTTATTTTTTTTTTTAGTATTGTAAATTACTCACTTGGTACTAAAATTATAAAAAAATAAATTGGACATATGATGCAAAATTAGACAACAATAAAAAACTAATTTGGATTCTAGTTCTTTTTTTTTTTTTAAAAAAAAAAATTTAAGATTCGACTTGTGTTTTAACTTTAATATAATATACATGATATATTATTAAATTATGCCTTTTTTTTCATATTACTCTAGACATTATAAATTATGTCAATTTAAGAATTATGCCTAGATATGATAAAAATCATTAATAGAACAATTTGGGAGAAATTTTTTTATTGATATATTTCACTATCCACTTTGTTGTTTTGTTGTAATGTTTTAAGGAAAATTATTTTAGTATATTATTGTGCGTTACTCGTTGTAAAATTTGGTCAAAACTGAAAATATTTTCCTAAAACCGTAATATACTTATTTTATAAAAATAAACAGTGGCTTTTCTCTCTTATTTGGTGGCTAGGTTACTGATTTAGCAATTGAAACCAGTGGTTGGAGCTGACAGTTCGACAAACAGTGCTGTTAGCTCGACAAACAGTGCTGTTAGCTTTGGCGGTTTGTGCTAAAATTTTTTATATGTTACACCAAATTCTCTTATAAATATTTTATTAAAAATATTTACAACGAAACAAATGAAACATAAAACAACACCTTTTTTCCTAAAAAAAATGAGAGATGCTACGTCTACAACATTTCTACAATATTTTTACAACAAATCACATGTAGTTAGTGGTTATTGGTTCAAATTTCAAACTAACGCTAAGATTACTTTTTTGCCCCAACAATAACAACTAGTAACAACTTGCCACTTAGAATTTGTTGTAAAAATATTGTAGACATATCATTTATAAAAAAAAATTCCTTTTGTTTTCGATGATTGTTAAGGGCCTAGGGAGGGAGCCATGCCCATGGCCCCTGGCTTTTTAAATTTCTTACCCTCTCCCCTATTTTATTAATAAAACCTTTTTATTTTGTATAAATATTTTAATTAGATTTAAATTTTATTCTATATTTAAACATTATATTAATTTATTATCAAATCATATTATTTTAAATGGTTGATAGTTATATACATATATATATATATATAATCATAATAAATTTTCTATTAATAATTACCATAACTGTCAATTTTATATTAAAAGCTAAAAGTAAAAGAAAGAGAAATTGATATTTTATTAAGCCATTAAGTGCCTGTTTGGATTCAGAATTTTCCGTTGAATCTTAGGCTGCGTTTTCTGATTTTTTTTTTTTCCCCAGCCACACTATTTGACCAAGTCAATCGTAAACAGTGCATGAGTGCACTGTTCACGAACCCACAAATTTCATTTTTCAGCAACTTTTTCATTAAAAATGGGTCCCATGATACTATTCACACATTTAAAAATTATTTTGCTATAGTGTTTTCAGTTCTCAAAAAATTTTCAGTTTCAGCAAAAATAAGCTCAATCCAAATGAACCCTAAGTACATTTCATGAGTTACCAAGTACTAACTAGTTTTTAACAAATATACGAAGAGAGTGTTTATATTATCATAATTTAAATAAGTCTCGAGTTTAAATCCATAATAAATTTTTTTATAAAAAAATGATAAAATTAAATTTTTTATTTTTGGACATAAAAGATAGATAGGGTATACTAATAAATATTCACAGGAAGGAAAGTTTGATTATTATTTTTTTCAAAAGAATTTCCTTAAAAAAATAAAAATAAAAATTGAGGCTTTTATTTCTGTAATTTTAATTTATATGGGGGATGTTAATATGTTATATGTTGTTCAGATTCCTCAGAGGAGTCAGAGCCGCAAAGAGGCGCAGCCCAACTGTCCCCAACGAGACTGGCTCTCGTCCTCGTATTCTCTCTCTCTCACGCAAACACAAACACAAACACAAACACATATAATATAAACAACTCTTTCTTTCACTTCAACACATTTTTTCTATAACTCTCCGCCACCCTCTCTCTCTTCCTCTCTCTCTCTCTCTCTCTCTCTCTCTCTCTCGGAAGCTCAGAGTTCAATGGCGACGATAAATCTTTCGACTACAATGTCACTGCTGAATCCTGACCCCACTACTGCCAAGGCCTCTGATCGCCTTGCTTCCTCTAGAAACTTGAGTGACTTTGTGTTCCAACCCAGAAGGAAGCGCTTTCAGAAGCAATTCTTTTCAGTCAGATCGATGAAGGCCACGGAGCAGAGTCAGCATGGCCAACTCACTTCCCAAAATGGTCCTCTAGGATTTGTGAGTTTTGCTTTTTTGGCTTATGGATTTTTCAAGTTGTTCTTGATTTTTAGTTTTTTTTTTGGGTTTCTTACTCTTTCTGTTTGCTGAAAAAGTGTGGGAGAAAAAAGGAAATGGAGTTTTTGACTTTTGGGTTTTTTTTTTGGTAACTAAAGATGGTTGCTTTACGAACTAATTAAACTTTATGAAACTGTTTTGCTCCGTTTGGTTAATGAGAAAGTGTGAGAAAACTGAAGAAGTTGGGATTTTGGAACTTGGTTTTTGTTTTTTTAAAGGGCTGAAGTTAAAAGTTGGTTATATGATTTTGCTCTGTTTAGTTGATGAGAAAGCGTAGGAAATACGAAGAAAATTAGAATTAAAATATTAAACATTAGGAATTTCATTATGTGGCACCTGAAACTGCAAAGGTGTCCTCGAGAAAAAAAGGCCTAATTTAAACACTTTGGCTTAGTTGGTGATCTTAATGACATTAGATTTAGAATTTCCATTAGTGTCTGTGTCTGTCTAGCACTGGTCAACTACTTTCTCTACTTTTATAGACATGCTGATAAGCAGTTCCAAAGTTAAAGTCTTAAACAGTTCTGTTTTTTTTTTTTTTTTTTTTGGATGCATTTTTAGTTAGTGTTTTTCATTGGCAAGTAGGTAGAGTTGATTTATACTTCTCTTAACAGTAACAGGGAATAGGCCATATTTGTAATAATTGCATGTTGATTCATACTTAAAATTCTCTTGTATTGATGTTCTGCCCATGTTAAATCTTGGATCTTCCTTTTTTTTCTTGCCACTGCATTAAGGTTCATTGTGCTATCTAAGTCTAGGGGGTTTTGAGAAAAAAAATTCTTTTTGAGATGTTGAGCCAGACCCTTTGAAGACTTAATGTGAATGTTTACTCTTGGTTTGGTTCTTGAAAAATATGAGTGAAGGAAAGGAATATGCTTAAAAACGATTCAATATGCCAATGAAAGTAGAACTTGCTGATCCAAAAAAGAAAAAGAAAAAAGTTTAATTTTTTATTTTGTGTGGGGGGCGGGGGGGAGGAAGCCATTGCTAAGTGACCAAGTGTCTTTTCTCCTTGCTCTTATACTCTAACTGTACATGGACTTTTTGAAAGGTGCAGTTAAAAATAATTTGCATCAAAGATATCAATTAAGAGAGAAATGTCTTTTGATTAAGAAGTGGAGTATTTCTAAGAAACTAGTGCTTTTAAGGTAGAAATGGATATTGTGTAATTTCACATTTCGGTTACTTTGATTAGATACAGTTCTCCGATATAGAATGCTTTACGGTTGGTGAATTCTTAAGATTTTTAAAAATCCTATCTAGATTCGTGTTTATCAACTTCTCGTAAGGATGTGTTAGTGGCATTTATTTGATCCAATATGTTGTTAATTCCATTTTTTTTTTCTGAATATTCTTCTTGTTGTGTAATTTGTAACCGTGTAACAAGCTCAATTTTTTATTTTTCTTTTGTCAGGATAAGTTGAACTCTCCATTTGAGCTTCAGTCTAGTGATAACACTCTTGGGCAGGAAAGGGGAACTTCAAATTCTCTAAGAAAAACTAAGATTGTCTGTACAATTGGTCCATCTTCAAGCTCACGTGAAATGATATGGAAACTGGCAGAAACTGGAATGAATGTGGCACGTTTAAATATGTCACATGGGGACCATGCATCACACCAGAAGACAATAGACCTGGTAAAAGAATACAATGCTCAATTTGAAGACAAGGTTATAGCCATAATGCTGGACACTAAGGTATGTTGCTTAAAAATATATTTTGATTCTTCAATAACTGGTTTCCTCTGTGATGCTTAGTTAAAAGTATAGGGCATTATTCCATTGATACACGTTTGAGGTTACTTTCTGTCAATTCCAAGTAGATCAATGTTGAAACTTAAACTGAATATACGGATATAAGATTTTCATTATTATTATTATTATTATTATTACTATTATTTTTATAAATAACTGTTACTTTAATTAGGGTGGAGCACATTCTTGTTTCTGCTACAGAACATGGAAGTATTTTTCAATTTTTATTTTTCTTTAATATACTTCTTGGTATAGGAGCTGTCTGTGGAAGTTATGGTGAAAGTCAGAAGGTTGCTTCTTTTGAAATTAACATTTACCCAATGCGTATGAATTTATATTGGCATCCTGAAGTAGTTATACTGACCATTCATTTATAAGTTATAAACTAAGCAACATATTGCATAACCCAAATTTCTGTCTACCATTTGTTTTATCTACACATCAGTATCTATCTGGTTCAATTTTGCCATATATGTATATGTAGGCCTACAGCTATCATTTGAAGTTATTGATACACTACGCTTCTACTCTCTTCATGCAGGGTCCTGAAGTTAGAAGTGGAGATGTACCTCAACCAATTCAGCTTGAGGAGGGACAAGAATTTAACTTCACTATTAAAAGAGGAGTCAGTACAGATGATACTGTTAGTGTAAATTATGATGACTTCGTGAATGATGTGGAGGTTGGAGACATACTACTGGTTGATGGTAAGAATAGATGCCTCTCATGGGTGCTGAATTGGTGCATTAGTTAATGAATGTTGGGTTATTGTCCTATCTGATGCAGAGTTTGCTGTGCATATATTGTTTGAATTATTGATGTGTGAAGTCCCTGAGGACCCTGACTCATTCAAGTTTACAAGAAGTAGGATATAAGATGTTTCTCCATCTGCAGAAACCTGTTAAATTATTGATCATTGTGATGGGGTGGTTGGGAATTCATATATTTTATTTTTGGCCAAATGTTGGGATATACGATGAAGGGTAGCCCTCCCCTTCCCTTAAAGCCCTCCATCTTTGGTGTGAGTGGGATTGGATCCCTAGTCTCTGATACAACACCAAGAGACGTTACTATTTAGGCTAGTTGATATTCATGTTGAGAATTCAGATCTGCATGTAGATTATATCCTTTTTAGTCCATCTTTTTCTCAATATTTTTTTGTGCGAAGTAGCAAACTAGTTAGAGAACTGGACAGATATATATATATTATTGATAGGTAATGTAAAATATTATTAAAATCATAGCCAACCTGAGTACATTGGAAATGTACTATAGGGGCAAAAATCAAGAACCAAAATTACTACGATCAAGTAAAACTAGAAGGGAAAAACATGAAAAATGAGATAGAACCAAAATCCATTCAAGGAGAGTATGAAAGAAAAAAGACTTAATATCTAGCCTAGACCGTTCACATCCCTCAAAACTTCTAGCTATGTGACACAAACCTCCAAAAAGCTATATTGTGATTTTGCTTGAACTTACCTTGCCAAGACTTGAACAACTCAATAACCTTATGCGGCATAACCCAGTGAGTTCCAAAAAAGCAAAACACCAAAGACCACAGCTCATATGCTATGGGGCAATGAAGAAGAAGATGATCCACTGACTCCCTACACCTTTTGCACGCATAAGTATATAACACCAATCAAGAACAATAATACGCCTTTTTCGAAGGTTATCTATTGTTAAAATTTTACCTAAAGAAGCAAACCACGAAAAGAAAGGTACCCCTGGAGGAACCTTTGATTGCCACACCATTTTCCTTGGGAAAGATATGATAGTAGGAGGGTATAAAGAAAGATAAAATCCTTGAATCTCAAAACCTCTACTCATTGCTGGCTTCCAACAAACCAAGACCCCGCACAAACAAAGAGTGGACAATGTCCATAAACAAAGCCAAAGATTCGAGCTCCCAATCATGCACTATATGACAAAACTGAACATCCCAATGAATCCTCCCATCAGAAAAACACAACCTTCACAGCTGAAGAATCCCTTGCCCTACTAATACAATAAAATTCTGGAAAAGGCCTCCTTGAGGATACAATCCCCACTCCACACATGCTTTCAAAAATTCACTCTAGTACCATCACCCACGTCATATTGTAGGAGTTTAAAAAGTTCAACCAACCACTTCTAATGATTTTCCAGAGGCTAACACCATACGCACTCGACACAGTTTTCGTGCACTAACCACCATTGATTCCCATATATTGCCTTTATAACCCTCCTCTATATCGCATCTGTCTCCATGCCATACCTCCACAATGATTTGACCAAAATAAATGATAGAGGTTATTCCACTGGATTCTAATTAGAGAACTAGACAGACAACCATTTGTTGAGCTGGTTTCTAATTAACCTCTATTTGTTGGGTTTTGACTAAGTTGATCTGCGTTCTAGGAAAGAACTGAACTATGTTGCCGTTTTACGTCATAGATGCAAGTGATTATTCCACTGGATTTCCTGTAGTGTTCTCTTACGTAATAGTTGAATTTTTGTTATTTACTGACTTGGAAGATGGCTACCCTTACGTCACCTTTCAGCTTGTTAGTCCTTTATTCATATATTTGATTTATCAACCTGAAAAATATGTCATATCTCGTAATTGTTGATGGTGATTTACCATTAATTATTATTATTATTATTATTTTGACATAAGTTCTAAGATATAAATCCCTGTATAATATAAATATTTACCCTGCTGAAGTTTAAACTTAATACATGCCCCAAGTTGCTGATCCAGTCACCTAATGAGGTTTTTTTTATATTTTATTTTAAATCTATGTGCTAGGTGGAATGATGTCTTTAGCTGTTAAGTCAAAGACCAAGGATCTGGTCAAATGTGTAGTAGTTGATGGTGGAGAACTAAAATCAAGGCGTCATCTAAATGTGCGTGGAAAAAGTGCAAATCTGCCTTCGATTACGGGTACTCTTCATATGTAAATGGACTTCATGCAAGGATCTACTTCATCTACCTGTGGTATTGATATTCATTATATTTTTTCATTTGCTCAGACAAAGATTGGGAAGATATCAAATTCGGGGTGGACAACCAAGTTGATTTCTATGCAGTCTCTTTTGTAAAGGATGCGAGAGTGGTCCATGAGTTGAAGGATTACCTAAGAAGTAATTTTTTATTTATTTATAATTTTCATTTTTACGCTCTATTCAATTTATTATTATTTTTTGGGGAATACTTACTTTACATACTGTTTCTGATTCAAATTATTTCAAACCTCTTCTGTAGATAGCAATGCGGATATACATGTGATTGTCAAAATTGAAAGTGCAGACTCAATACCAAATCTTCATTCAATAATTTCAGCATCTGATGGGGTTAGTGTTAATATTATGATTTAAGTATTGTGTATGCTACATATGTTTGCTGCAGAAAGTAAAAAGGGAAGAAAATTTAAATACCATGTTGTGCTTATTTCCGTCATGCATTGGTTATAGTTTTTCTTTATTTTTGGGCGTGGTGAAGAAATTTAACTGGTGAAGATATCTTAAGAGTAGAAATCTCTAAGAGGTAATAAAAAGAAAAAAAAAAGCCTTAGAGAGATAAAAGTCTAAAGCAAAAGAAAATTACTTTCTTGAGTGAAATATTAACATTATGGTACTGTGCCACTATTGAGCTTATAGATGTATGTATTCCTTAGCTTGTCAAACAGTCAAAGGTGTATCAGTTGTCTTCTAACTCATCAAGAGTGGTTTGGGTTTTGCTCTTTAAGCCTTATTAAAATTAGAAGGTTTTGTGAAATACTTTATATAATATTTTTTTTTGAAACAAAAATAATTTCTAGTCCTTAACTTTAAACTTTCTCATACAAAAATAAGGTTTAGTGATGGTATTTGCATAGATTACCTATGCCCCGTCCAATATGACCAAACCTTCTATAATGCACTCAGTTTTTAGATTTTAAATGGAAAATTTGTTTTATAAGGTTGTGTTGCTGTGATGGGGAGTCGGTAGACCACCTTCTTCTTCATTGTCCTATTACTCATTCCCTATGGGCTTTCATGCTTTAGGCTTTTGGTATTCATTGGTTATGCCGGGTTCGGTGGCAGGTTTGTTATCTAGTTGGCATCAGTGGCTTGGGAAGCATAATTCGGAGATTTGGGATTTGGTTCCAGGGTGCTTAATGTGGATTGTGTGGTTGGAGCGAAATCGTCGATCTTTTGAAGATAAAGAGAAAAAGTTGGAGGAGTTAAAGATTTTATGCCAACGCAGTCTAATGGAGTGGTCTCGTTGTTGGAGTTTTACTAAGTTTTCTTCTCTCTCTGAGTTTTTGCCTTCCCTTAGCTTAGTTTCCTAACATCTCTCTTGCTGTTGTGTTGCTGTTGTTGTTCATCATCATGAACATCTTGTAATTCTCATTTATTTTTTTCCCTCTTTAATATAAGTTTTTTGATTACCTATCAAAAAAAAAAAAAAAAAATTGTTTTATAAGGTGCTTATCATGAGATGCTGTGAGAGTTATTTTTCTTTGTTAAAGTGCTAGGTGTAGACTATGTAATCTAGATATAGATAATTTTCTTATTTTGGAAGAAAAAAAAGGTTGGTACCATTTATTTGTGAAGAAAACATCATATTGTGATCCTCTCCAATTGCTGCTTACTACTAGTTTTCTTGACTTTTCAGGCAATGGTTGCCCGTGGAGACCTTGGAGCTGAACTTCCAATTGAGGAAGTTCCCTTGTTGCAGGTAAATTAGTAAATTGATGTAATGAATACACCATACTTTTGACATTTCAACTGAAAGTATGATAAGTCTAAGATGAAGTTGCTTGACATATATTGCTATAGTAGTTAACTAATTTGGTAATTTTTTTGTTTTGATTTTTTATAGATACAATAGAATAATATGTACTTTGGTTAAACATCAAAATTTTTGTGCAACTGAGTCAGGGAAAGAATAAATCTAAATTCTAAACGCCAAATGTTTGATTCAATTATTGAAGCAAGAGCCCCATACTAACTACAACACCAATAGTTTTGCACATGTAAATCAGGGAAGAATTGATCTAGCATCATACGTTTGTTCGTACCATTGTTTATATCAACTATTGAAGCAAAAGCCCCAATGCTTTCTTTTTAGACACTATTTATTCTAAATTCTTCACTCGATATCACATACATTAAATAATTAACTTACATGCATGTTTAATTTAAGTAAAGCCACCCCACAAGGGATCCAGTGCCTGCAGCAGCTAGGAGCCTCATTCAAAGTGCAGATGGTGTTGGATGCTGGGCTTGACATATAAATTTGGCCCCATTTACTATGGTCTCAAATGGTCTTTGGAGTATGGGCTTCGGAAGAATCCTTATTGTCAAACAGTTTAGAGTTGGCCATTGGAAATTGGGGGCTCTCTGTATTTGAGTTGGTTTGTTGTTGTTTGGGGGTTGAGGGCTGCAGATTTGACCCTCAACTCTAGCCTAACCAACCCATGAGCACTCTAATCCAATACATTAGGACATGCCTCATGTAGGCCTTACACATAGTCCATGTCTTATATGGGCCTTACATAGACTCCAACCCTATTAACTTGTTGCTGGGAAAATTACTGAAAGGCCAAAATTTCCCTCACTTGAAACTTGAAAGCTATCAATGAAAATGAAACTAAATTAAAATAAAGCTGATTTCCTGCTGCCTGCATCACACCTGGCCCATAAGCTGTTCTTTGCAAATGACTCCCTAACTTTGTAAGAGCAGTTGCTCTTCTATATTTTGATTAGGAAAGCAGCACATGGCAGGGGATAGCGTTTGGTATCATGGATGTAATATGTTGTAATATATATGTCAGGAATTTAAGTGGAGGAGATTGCAATACTCCAAATGAATTGTATTGGATTAAATTGGACTAGGGAAAAAGATACGTTGCAGTATAGATATGTCTGTCTTCTGTGTTAAATTTCTAACCTTATCAAGCTTGCATTATTAATTTAATATTATACTTCAAAAACTTAGGGTGGAATTGCTATCTCTAATTATATGTAGCCTTGCTATGTCATCATATGATATTTTCCCCTTTATATTCTGGAGTTTAAGAAAGTGTGACTGATGTTGTATTGGATTTCATTGTGTAACTCAATCCTATGTTTCATTCAAACAGGAGGACATAATTCGAAGGTGTCAAAGTATGCAGAAACCGGTAATTGTAGCGACAAACATGCTGGAAAGTATGATAAATCATCCTACACCAACGAGGGCAGAGGTGTCTGACATTGCAATTGCAGTACGAGAAAGTGCTGATGCAATCATGCTTTCAGGAGAAACTGCCCACGGAAAGTAAGTTTTTGTGTATGTCTGGTGGCCTCATCTTTTTATTTTTATTTTTATTTTAAGTTTATACTATAATAGCAGATGCATAAATTTTCAAATTTATGCATCAGCAATGATAATGCTTCTTTCATGCGGATTATCATCCTTTTTTCCTTTTTTTGTTGTGTTTTTTGGTTGTATCATTTCTTTAACCCAGGAAAATGAGGTAGAAAATGGTTGTTTTAAGGTTCTTCATGCTTTGGCTTATGATTTTGTGGGCTTTCTTAAGATACAGGTGTGTGTGTGTGTGTGAATATATATATGGGTTAAGTTCAAGTTACACTTGTTTTTATTTGATGCTTTTTTAGTTCTCATAAAATTATTACTTATCAAAGAAAAGTACAGATGCATTATCTATGATTGGAGAAAGAGTTTTTGGGGTTCATTTGACTTTATGATATGCAACTCTCATTTCTTACATGTCTCATTACTAGCTAAATTAGATATGCCATGTGTTTCTTTTTCTTTTCTTTTCTTTTTCTTTGGGGGGGGGGGGGGGGGGGTGGGGTTCTTCCATGTATACACTTGTTTATTTATCTGTTACCTGTTGTTGATGTTAACCACTTCAAGTCATCAACGATGATATTCATGCTTGCTCTTTTGTTTTGTTTTGTTTTTGTTTTTGTTTTTGTTTTGTTTTTCTGATTGGCCTATTCTTGTTATACATGAGTTGGTTATTCTGTCCTCTTCTAGACGACTTCTCTTTTTCCTCTTTCATTTTTTTTTTCTTATTTGAAATTTTTTTATTAATTGCATAATTATAACAATGACTCAAGGTATCCATTGAAAGCTGTAAAAGTAATGCATACTGTGGCATTAAGGACTGAGTCAAGTCTACCAGTTAGCACAACTCCACCAATTCAATTGGGTAGCTATAAGGTATGCATTCACTAAAACGAGAAGTTACAGCCTGTTTTTATCTCTTATATTCTTCCCTTGTACTTGGGTTGCACCCATTTTGCTCTTATTAATGAATCATTAACTTACCAAAAATTTTCAATAAGAACTGCTGCAGTTTCTCTTTTAAAATCTGATAACTTTCTGGACATTCTTTCACAGAGCCATATGGGTGAAATGTTTGCTTTCCATGCCACGACTATGGCTAATACTCTCAATACTCCTATCATTGTTTTCACAAGAACAGGATCCATGGCTGTACTTTTAAGCCATTATCGGCCTTCCTCAACAATATTTGCCTTCACAAACGAGTGAGTTCAGTAGCCTTATAGCATATAATATTTTTCAATTTCTTTTCAAGTCACATTTCATGATTTATAATGTGATCTTACCCTCGACAAAAGCATGTATGTTGGTTAATAAGAAGAGTACTACTGACTTATCAAAAAAGAAAGAAAAAAGAAGAGTACTACTGATTTAGTGCCATGTTGCAGTGGCCAACATTTTTTCCAGAATGATTGACATGCTGACATCTGTGCATTTATCATATTTTTATTCTTTGTATTCAACTCATACACGATGGGATTTGCATTCTGACCTCATCCATGACCCCCATACTGGGTTTGGAGGTGCCACAGTGGTTGAAGGTGTGTGTATTTGCTCAAGAAAAAATCCTTTAAAAGAAGCAAAAAAGAAATATCATGAAGAGTGACAGCCCAGAAACACCCCTCAAAAGAGTTATCTGAGCTTCTTTTGGAAATGCCCTTGGCAATACAGGACCTGAAACAATGTAATGATTAAAACCCAATTTTGCAAAAGTGTGCCACTGTATAACAGTCCCTGCTAATTCATTTGAAAAGCCTACAAAGTACTGGTATACATACTCATTCAGGTGGTGGACCTGGATATCTTCTGCTTCAAGGATTTATTTTTCCCATGAAGTTACATACACAATTTATCACTCTACAAAGATATAAATATGTTCTGGAAGAATTACTTCTGGCTTAATCAATTGTTGTATGCATATTTGAAGAAGCTAGATAGTCTCTTTATACTAACTGTTGCTTAATTTTTAAACAATTCAATAGGTAAGGAGCATAAAAATTTAATGGGCTTCCTTTACAACAAAAGAAAAAAACAGAACAAAAAACCAGAAAGGAAGAGGAAAAAGTAGTAGTTTTACTTTTTATGTCTTGTTGGGAGTAGCATTGGAATTTATTTGAAATGATTTCATGCTTAGCAGAGAAAGGATTAAGCAGAGGCTGGTGCTTTATCATGGTGTCATGCCCATATACATGCAGTTTTCGAATGATGTTGAGGAGACCTTCTCCAGAGCCCTTAAGCTATTAGTGGTCGGTAATTTCTGGATGACATATTATCGTTTGTCCACTCAAATTTTCATATTAGAGTAAAATGTTAAAATTCTATGCTTCAGGGTAAAGGTCTGTTGAAGGGGGGAGAGAGTGTAACTCTTGTCCAAAGTGGTGCACAACCAATCTGGCGTGAAGAATCGACTCACCACATCCAAGTCCGCAAAGTCGAAGGTTGATTTTGCACTAGTGAAGAGACTTCTACTTCAATAGATCTTATTTAGAGTAGCTCATACTTAAATTAAAGTATCATTTTGATTTTGGCTACTAACAATCTTGTGGTTTCTTCTTCCCAGTTTGAACTACAGTCAATTCTAATGAGTTTGAGAACCACAAAAGTTGAGTGATTATTGGTATTTCAGTGCAGAATATTATTGGTAACGAATTAAATTGTAAAGTTTCAAAAGTAACAAATTAAATCTTTTTCCTCCAAAAAAAAAAAAAATATATATCTTGGGGTATGAAAAGATGACAAATTAAACCCCAAGCACCGTGTGGTTCCACTATGGGCCGATGTTTAATTTTTACTTTTGAAACTATATGATTAATTTGTTACCCCTCCCAAATTATAGTGTTTAAAATGTAATTTACCCAGATTACTTAATTGTTTTAGATTTTAAATATAGCAAAGATGCGCCATTAGAATTACAATTCAGAATTATATATTTTCTTAGATTGATTCATATAAGGTGCCAAGTCATCATCGTTGTCCAAGCTTGTTTCAATATTCTCACGTCTGGCTTTGTGGATTGTATTTGCAAATCAACACCATATGAAACTGTATCTTGGATTAGTTTATGTTTGTTAACGTTTCTTTCCCACTTTTCTTTTGAGGTTCTCTTACCCATTGACTCTAGGACCCCATCATATTAGTGCTATTTTATATGTCATCCACACATCAGACTAAGCTATTCTGCTTTACCAGTAAGTTTTGTACTTTTGTGACAGTGCAGCAATTGCCAGTATCATTGTAGAGTCATAGAGATCTAGTGCTTTGTGTGTGGATATACATATAGGATTAAGAAGGAACATTCTTGACTTGTATTGTTCTCTAACATTATTTTCTTTTTAAACCATACAAGAAGAAAGAAAAAAAAAAAAAAAAACACCCTGGAGAAGGGGTATGGAAAGTTAAGAAGCCTATGTTATTAACCGATTTTCGATTAAGCTGAAGTCATGTATGGTTTTCTAGATGCTAATGGATCTATTGAGGAAGCTGTTGCTGGGTATGCAGAAATAATAGTATGGCAATCAGTCCATTCAGTCTTCTGACATAAAATACAGAACTACTGCTAGTGCTAGCATACAAACTACTATCACTAAAGTACCGTGTGGGTAAAGATTGGATCATACAGCATGGTAATGTTACAAACAACATTTTGTAAAACCTATGTAATAAAGAGAACACTCAGACCCCAGTAACCTCATCAGTTTACCCTAATGGGCCTAATGTCAATTTACCGTGACACTAACGGCCAAAATGGCCCATTAGCATTAATTTTTGAAATATTTAGCAACAGAGCACTGTTTCGAAAATAATTAGGGAAATACCACTTTTCCTGGTACTCGAGCTTGGTGAGCTCGAGTACCATGTTTTTTTAATCCACCATCGCCCCATATTCAAGGAGCCCTATAGTGGCGTTTTTAAGCCCTATAGTGACGTTTTCGGGCCCTATAGCGGCGTTTTCCTGCAAAATTTTTTTTAGTCCCATAACAGGTTAAGGGGCCTTATAGTGGCGTTTTTAAGCCCTATAGTGACGTTTTTGGGCCCTATAGCGGCGTTTTCCTGCAAATTTTCCCCATAACAAGTTCAAGAGGCCCTATAGTGGCGTTTTTTAAGCCCTATAGTGACGTTTTCGGGCCCTATAGCGGCGTTTTTTTTTTTTGAGAAGATGTTTGACCAATGAAAAGATGGTACTCGAGCTCACCATGCTTGAGTACCGGAAAAAGTGGTATTTGCCTAATTATTTCCGAAACAGTGCTCTGTTGCTAAATATTTCAAAAATTAATGCTAATGGGCCATTTTGGCCCGACACTAACACCTCAGCCACTGTTTTTTTATTTTATTTTTGCTAAATGAAAAAAGAGGTTTTTGGTGTGGACTCATCGCTCTAAGCCACGTGGCGGCAATGAGTAATACCTCGTGTATCACTGGAGTCTTGCTGGAATTATCACTCTAACCATTCACCAAGTGAAGTAATTTGAAGACTCTTACTAATAAGCTACACTCTCGCAGTGGTCTTAGTCACTGTTACCTTTCAAATAGAAAATAGATGCATGATGAATCATGTTTCTAAGAAACAATGAGAAAGCAGAGCAATAATTTATTTATTTTTTAAAAAACGCCTTTATTTCCAAGGTCTTGACACCTTTTAGACTCTTAAATTAAACCATTATAGATTTCACACGAAGTTTATCAAGTCTAGAATCTAGATGGCAGACATTGGTCATGCAATGTTTATTTCCTTATCCCTTTCTTTAACTTATGTCGTTGCATTAATTTGCCTCTATCAATATTAACTAAAATAACATGTTAACAAATTTCACTTCATTGCTTTTCTAATTCTTGCTTGGAAACATCTGAAGATTATAAATATACTCCTTCACTCAAAATAAGTGGATTAACTTGTCTATTTACAGTCTATTTACAGGAAGTGATAAAAATCAGAGCATCTATAAAATGTTTACACAAAACCATAACATCATGTGGACAAAATCACCCTAATACTACGCTACCGAAGTACTGCTTTTCCATGCTGAAACTCTGGGAACTCTTGATTGCACTAAAGAATATCTTGCAAAATTGAGCAATCACTCTTGTATACGCTTAGTAGTACACCTTGTCTACCCAAAACTCTTTCAACCGCACAACATGTTTACCTCGTATAACTAGTCAGCAGGGACAGACCCAGGTGGGACCCAAGGGAGGCCGGCCCCTGGAGTCCAATTTTTTTTTTTAGTTATTATATATTTTATTTTGTAGTTGAGCCCTTACCATTTTTTATTTTTTTGAGAAGGGGGCCGTTCTTCTCTTTAATAAGCTTAGTTAGTTTCATCCAAATAGTAACTATTCAACCAAAAACTTAACAAAAACAATAAAAACATTCACAATAGCGGTTTTATTTTAGCAAAAAAAAAAAAAAAAAAAACTATTTTACCATCATAGAACTAAAAAATCATGTATTATTGGAGAAACTAAAACTAAATTTTTTGCAACTACAGTAACTAGTATAAATATTAGTTGACTGCAGCAATTTGTTAAAAAAAAACAATATTTTATTAAAATTATATCTCTTCATTCAATTAAAAAACTCAAATTCTCTCTCTTCCTTTATTATTTTAAATGAAGTGATAAAAAAAAAAAAATTGATATTGGTTGTAATGAAAAACAATTTGGTAAAATAAATAAAGTAGTTTTTTGAGGTGCTAAAAGCCAAAATTTTTAGCAATACCAATATGAATACTCTAACTTAAAAAAAATAAATAAATAAATAAATTTAGCTAGCCTAGTATTAAAAAAAAAAAAATTTTGTTTTGTTTTTGTCTTTATTGATAAATGATTACATTTTAATGTATTAAGAAATAATGATTTTGTGTATTTATAATTTTTTAATATATAATAGACACCTATTTGGAGTTTTTTTTTTTTTTTTACTTACTCCCACTAGCTTGAAATTCTGATCCGTCTGAGACCACCTTTTCGGATTGTTTTTTTTAGATTTTGTTTGAAGTCAACTTTTTATTTTTGTCTAAAAAAAAAAAAAAAAAAAAAAACCAAAGCAAAACTAGAAGTTAGAGACGTAGTTAGAGCATCCACAGCAGTGGAGCTAAAAATTTAGCTTTTTAGCTCTACCAAAAGTTACTTTATCTATTTTACCTACACACATGCTGCAGCAGTGGATCTATTTTAGCTTTCAACACAATAAAATAATATAAACATCACGATAAAATAATATAACTACTACAATAAAATAATCCAACTCACTACAACATAATAATATATTCACAATATACCATTATCACAGCCACACACTCCACCAGCAACAACCTTCATGTGAGAACCACAACCACGGCAACAACCTTCATGTGACCACCACCAACACAGCCACAACCACCAACACAGCCCACAGCAACCATAACCACAGCTACCAAACCATCACCAACACAGCCACCAAACCGCCATTTCAACCACAATCCACAATCACAACCAAACCCAAAAAAAAAAAAAAAAAAAAAAAAAAACCAAACACTCAAAAACCCATAAACCCAGAATTCCCGCCGTCGCCGATCATGGGTCCAGGTCCGTGGCGCGCTTGAGTTCGATGGGTCCGTGAACCCACAAACCCATGAACCCAAAGATATTGACCGAGCATAGAGCTTCTATGGGTCCGTGGCGCGCTTGAGTTCGATGAAGGCGAGATGGGTCAGCGGCGTGGGACGGCAACTGGGCGACGACGATGAAGATCGATGGTGAAGATCGCGACGATGAAGATCGATGATGAAGATCAGCGACGATGAAGATCGGCGACGGCGAAGCAAAGAGTAGACGAGGGAGAGAAAAAAAAAAAAAAAAGAGAAGGAAAGAGGAAGAAAGAAGAGAAGCCGGAGAGAGAGAGAGAGAAAAGAAATATAAAGGAAAAAATATTTTTTTAATAAAAGAAGAGAGAGAACTTTAATAAAATAATATTTTTTTCTTTTAGATGTTATGAATAGTGCACATCTATTTATAGATGTACACTGTAGCAATGGAGCTAAATTTTTTAGATTTAGCTCCACTACTGCAGCAAGATTTTTGTGTTTGTGGAGCTAAATTTTAGTATTATAGCATTATAGCTACACTGCTGCATATGCTCTTACATGTGGAAGGTCGCATGTAAGCGGTACCGATCACGTGTCAGGCACTTCTTACTTCATGACTCAGGTGCATGCTTTCCTCACCTCTGCCTTTCCCAGTGCCCTTTTTCATGTCAGATCTCTGTCTCTCTCTGTAATGTGTATAGTGTTGTGTGCTCTAGGCTCACTTAGATTACTTATATAACATACATGCTTATATTATATTTTTACTTGTACTGCATGCATATGCCTCTTATATAAAAACTCTCATGTACATTCTTTAACTGAGAAATACAATACATTTATTCAGTATTTCTAACATGGTATCAGAGTCATTGCTCTAATTTTTTTGTGTTTTGTGGTCTTATCTTTATTGGTATTTTTCGTTGCCTTAACTTCTCCGGTCAGTAAACCTTTCCTTTTGGTGTCCTCTCCTGATTGCTCCATCACCGTCAGAGGTCCTCAAGGTTGAATCTTCACCGCCAGAAGCTCGCTCTCTGCCACAAAGATCATTGCCCTCATCGGATCTTCACTTTGAACCTCAAATCAGAACACAAGCTATATCATCGTGTAGATTGTTGCCTGATCTACTCATCCCCACCGGAATCGTCCATATAGGAAACTCCACGCGCTCCACACACCGGTTGAAAATTGGCGAGATCCATTCACGCGCTACACACACCCTCACGTGCCAAAAGAAGCTTGGCGCGTCCAGATCACGCGCTACATGCGTTACACGCGCCACTGGGAATCTCGTTGACGTCATCCGTAACATCATCACCTGACACATTAGCCCTACCTGACTCATCTGCTGATGCCAACCCTAGCTATTTGTTGACGTCATTTTGCTTACGTCATCGTTGACTTCTGCCACAGTTGACCGTTGACTTTGTAGTCAGGTTTGACTTTTTACAGTCCATGTGCTCCTTACTTAGTTTTTCGCGTAAATTTCATTTTTGCAGTCCATTTTTGCATATTTTGCTTCTAAATGATGAATAAGGACAGATTTTCTTCTTGTTGCAATAATCGTTGCCGACAATCTAGCAAACGTTTTCGCAATTTTTGCAAACGTTTTGGCCACAATATTGAGACTTACTATCATCACAATAAATTAGTTATTTCAATTTCTACTGTTACTGTTGCTAACACTGAGAGTTTCCAACCAATGGCTCTTGTCTCTGCATAATCTAAGTCTTTATGACGCACTTTCACCATGTCCACAAATGACCTTAAAAACATCATCGTTAATGTCATTTGTATGGTTGGTAATGCATTTTATTCCTCTTCTCTCTTAGCTTTATCTGGTATGTCTCCTTTCTCTTGGCTTATGGATTTTGCTTGTTGCAATCACATGACACCTCACTCGTCCTTATTTTCTGAACTTAAACCTGCACCACACCCTCTTAATATTTGCACAACAAATGGTTCCACAATTTTTGGTTATAATATAGTCTCTGTTTCGACCTCCAACCTCTCGGTTCCTGGGGTCTTTAATGTTCCTAAAATTTCTTACAATTTATTTTCTGCGGGACAATTAGCTGAGTTGGGTTATCACATTATCTTTGACTATTCTGGGTGTATTGTACAGGATTCGAGGATGGGACAGGAGTAAAGACTCTCATGTACATTCTTTAACTAAGAAATACAATACATTATCTAAAAACTGTCTTGGAATTTGGTGGCTCTCCCCCCGGAAAATCTGTGGTTGGTTGTAAGTGGATCCACAAGATTAAGACTCGCTCTGATGGGTCCATTGAGCTCTACAAAGTTTGTCTTGTTGTAAAAGGTTTTACACAGGAGTATGAGATTAATGATGAAGAGACCTTTGCTCTGGTTGCTTGTATCTCATCTATTCGTGCCCTATTAGCTGTTGCTGTTGCCAGTAAATGGGACATTTTTCAGATAGATGTAAAAAATGCATTCCTTAATGGGGATTTAAGTGAAGAAGTTTATATGCAACCTCCTCCTGGTCTTTCTGTTGAATCAAACAAAGTTTGTCACATTCGACATGCACTTTATGGCCTTAAACAAGCTCCATGAGATTGGTTTGCCAAATTCAGCTCTACCATCTCTCACTTGGGTTACATGACTAGTTATTATGATTCTACCTTATTTCTTCGTCGCACTGACAAAGACACTATTTTTCTTCTCCTGTATATGAATGATATGATTATAACTGGTGATGACCTCTGTGGCATTCAAGAACTCAAGGATTTTCTTAGTCAGCAGTTTGAGATGAAAGATCTTGGACATCTCAGCTACTTCTTGGGTCTTGAAATCACTCATTCTATAGATGGACTTTATATTACTCAAGCCAAGTATGCCTTTGAACTCTTGTCTCAAGCTAGACTTACTAATAGCAAGACCGTTGACACTTCAGTTGAGTTTAATGCGCATCTAACTCTCTCTGGATGAAAACCATTGTCTAATCCCTCTCTTTACAGACATTTGGTTGGTAGCCTAATTTATCTCATTGTCACTCATCTAGACATTTCCTATGCTGTTCACCAGGTGAGTTAGTATATGTCTGCTCCACGATCGACTCACTATATTGCTGTTCTGCGCATTCTTCGATACCTAAAGGGCACCCTCTTTCATGATCTTTTCTATTCTGCTTAGTCTCCTCTTATTCTCCGTGCATTTTCTGATGCTGATTGGGTAGGAGATCCCATTAATCGCAGGTCCACCACTGGTTATTGCTTTCTTCTTGGTTCTTCTCTGATTTCTTGGCGAAGTAAGAAACAAACTCATGTGGCTTGCTTCAGTACTGAAGCATAATATTGTGCCCTTACTGATACCACATCTGAGTTTCTTTGGCTATGATGGCTTCTCAAAAACTTAGGTGTGTTCACATCCTTTACTACTCCTCTTTATTATGACAACTAGAGTGCCATTCATATTACTCATAATGATGTCTTCCATGAACGGACTAAACACATCAAGATCGATTGTCATTTTATCCATTATCATCTTGTCCATGGTGCTCTCAAGCTCTTCTTAGTCTCCTCCAAAGATCAACTTGCAAATATTTTCAGCAAGTCACATCCCAATGGACGTCTTCGTGATTTGGTTGACAACCTTAAGTTGGTCTCACACCCACCTTGAGTTTGAGGGGGGCTGTTAACGTGTATAGTGTTGTGGGCTTTAGGCCCACCTAGATTACTTGTATAACACACATGCTTGTACTACACTCTTACTTGTACTGCACACATATGCCTCCTATATAAAGACTCTCATGTACATTCTTTAATTGAGAAATACAATACACTTATTTAGTATTTCTAACGCCATTACTTCCGGACAAAATTCCCACTCAACTCTTTGAATGTCTAGCTGTTATTGCACCTGAGAGCGCCAACACAATTATAGAACCGGACCGACGCACACTGACACATATGTACATGTATGTTGCTGAATGAGAAACATGTACATTTGTGTTGTATTTATGAAGAAATGCATGAGTCTTCGTAAATTCTGAATTGTGTTGGGATTAAGCAATAGAAACAAGATGAATATGCCTGAGCATACCTTTGTAATGGCTCCCATATACCTTTGCAAATTTTCTTGACAAAAGTGGGAGTAATATCATAGTAATTATAAAATCGATATGCAAGACCATTTAAAAGATAGAAATGAGAAAATGAAAATTATACTAATATTATTAGTATTTATCTATCTTTTTTTATGGGCTCAAAGTTTATTCTCACTCATCTCATCAATAGAAACCTTAAAAGGATTATTGCCACTGAAAACCTAGGAGACTTTGAAAAGGCTTAAGTAGAAAATGACTTTTCTTTTTCATTTCTTGAAGTGGATTTCTTTAAAATGGAAGGACTTATTAAATCTCTAACATTTTCAGCGGGATTATCTTGTGTAGGCACCATTCAAATCTCCTTAAAATTGTTGGTCCAATACGATAAAAATTACAAAGAAAAATTTATTTGAGGAACTCAACATAACTATCTCATTCTCTTTAAGGAGATTCAAGCCTTCTTGGTAGACTTTTCTTTTCCATTATTGAAGTGGACTTCTTTAAAACAGAAGGACTTATTAAATCTCCAACATTCTCAGTGGGATTGTCTTGTGTAGGCACCATTTAAATCTACTTAAAATTGTTGGTGTAATACAATAAAAGTTCAAAAAAAAAAAAAAAAATTATTTGAGGAACTCAACATAACTATTTCGTTCTCTTTAAAAAGATTCAAACCCTTTTGGTTGGCAAAACGCAAAACCCAACACTAGTGCAAAAAACCTTCTTTTGACTTGTATCCTCCATAATACAATAGCCAAGCATTCAAATGAATCCATTTTCTCCTACATTACATTTAAGCCCAATAAATCTCCACACTTATAAATTAATAATGACTTTCTCTCCTTATTAATGCGGAATTCCAAATTTGACTAACACACTAACTTCTCATTTACCACATAAATTCCCATATTTTTTATTTTATTTTATGCTCCATTTGTTTTGAAATAAAATATTTTTTGGAAAATGTTTTTCTATTTTCAGGTGTTTATTTGGATGTAAAATGTGATCAAACCTATAAAATATTTTCCATTGACTAGAAAATCCTTTATAAAAAGTTATAAAGTTTTTTACCTTTGAAAACTTGGTAAAACATTTTATAAGAATAAAAAATGGCTTCTTTTCCTCTCATTTGGTGGCTAGGTTGCTAGTCTAGTGGCTGCCCAGTAGGTGCCAACGATTTGGAGATGCCATTTCGGTGACCAGAGGTTTAGTTGCCAGAGACAGCTCGATTGTTGGTGCAACGGTCTAGACATTGGAGCCACTGTTTTAGTTATTGGTTCAAACGGTCTAGTCCCTAGACCTTTGACATGAGCATCTCAAGTGGCTGAGCAATCGGTTTTGGTAGTTTCTTTGAAAAATTTTACATGTCATACAAAATACCTGATAAAATTTTACTGAAAATGTTTTACTTGTAAAAATTACATTTGGAAATATTTTACTTCAAAACAAATAGAGCGTTTTGTCAACTTAATATTTTACAAAACACTCTATTTGTTGACAAAACGCTCTATTTGTCTAGAAATTGGTCTTTTGATAGGATCTTAGAGTGGAATGATCTTGCTTCAGTTAAAGTGATTAAGGCAGGCAGGAATTCTTATAACACTTATGGAAAGATTCTGGAGTCCATCTCATGGTTGCAACTGTCCTTACACTATTGTGATTTTAAATGTTTTTGAGTCCAATTTAGTAGCGTGTAAGGTTGTTGATTATGTTGTTACAACTGTTTGGTTAGAGGATTTACCTGTCTTTCACAGTAGTTTTAGCTGTTGATGCTTTATAATGTTACCAATTAATAAAGCTTTCTAATCTATTATTTTTTTAAGAAAAAAGAAGAAGAGATAGAAGAAAAGGCTAGGAGCACGAGCCCTACATTTGACTTTAATGAAAAATGTTAAGACTATAAAAAATTGTACAACTTTTGTTACAATTCATTATATGGCAAATTGTAACCATTCACAACTCAGCACGTGGTGAGTTGTGGTAAAAATTATGTAATTTTTTTATGCTCCTAGCATTGTTTTACTTTATTTTGCCTCATCTCTCTCTCTCTCTCTCCAAATTTTCCTTCCCACTTGATACACTTGTAGCACTTAGCACAACCAATATAGGCAACCAAATCTAGGAATGTCAAGGCGGCTAAAAGAAAGTAAAACCTGTCAAGGTGACCTTTGCTGAGATTTCCTGGGATCCATCCTGGCATGTGATCCTTAGTTGAAATATTCATAACCATGCTCACGAGTAAGATACTCATGTAGTTCCTAAGTGAGATAGATAACACGCAAAGTGTACTTCCAAAGCTCTTTAGCCCATCTGATGTCTGTGCATTGAAGAACTCCAATTGAGCTACATACATAAAAACTTCAGAAGCTCCTACAAATGCGTACTGTGGAATTTGCCAGAAGATGCTTAAGGAGCTTGACCCTTCACACTCTGTGCATTCTTTTATTGCATATTTTAGACTATAGCACCCCACTATTCCAGATGAAACCATTGCCATCGTTGCTATAACAAGGCCAGTTCCCATTCTTTGAAGCTCAGTAAGCCCCTTGGAATCTGATTTCTTAATTCTTCCCACAAGTGGGTCAATAACTCTCTGGCAAAGGAACTGCCAAACTGAGTATGTTAAAGCTAGACATGCAGGTGAAATTTGCAAGTTTGAGACGGTAGTTTTCATGACAGCACCTTGCTCCACGAAGAGAGAGGCCATTTGTGTGGAGACTGTTTAGTAGATTATGGTGAAGATCCAGATTGGAAGTATTCTCAGAATGCATTTAACTTCTTCCACTTGGGTAATTGGGCAGAGACGCCAGGGTCGTAAATAGCCTGGTTCTGGTCATCAAAATCCCCTGATGAGATAAATGCAGCCTTATCGAATAACCTATAATAAAGATGAAAAAAGTTAGCATTGTAATGGATAGTCACATGAGTTTTATCATTTCTATGTGGGTTTAGCTTGAATAATTATTGGTTTGTTTGGCAATACTAGTTTTAACCTTATCAAGACTCCTACCTTGAACATTGAAAAACCATGTTGGTCCAAATAACTTTTAGAGGTCTTAAAATTTAATATATCATGAAACACAATCTATTCCTATTAAAAATTAAGCAATTTGATGGATCTTTTGCCAAGTAACACGAGCTTAATGGAATTATATATGTTAATGATCATGCTCTTTTACTTACCTGAATCCATGCGTGTGGAGTATTCTCCTATTACCATTTGTCGAAGACTGTATTCCATCCACACATATAAGTCCTCTGCATTTGGTGACAGCTTAACCCTCCATTTCTTCGCCACGGCAAATATGACATGGCAAAATTTGGAGAGAGGGTTGCCATTTGGCTTGAAGTGCTTGTACCTTGAGCTCCCAACAAGAAACAAGACCAGAGCTGCAAATGCAGACCCTGCTGACACCCAAAATCCCAAAGCCCACATCCCTTCATTTTCAAAGTAGCCTAATATGGTGTTGGAGAAGAGGTAACCAATGTTTGGAGCTATGTAAAAGTAGCTAAAAAAGGCAACTTTTGATTGTCCCTCCTTAGGGTTGTCTTCTTCAAACTGATCTGCCCCAAATGTAACAATGTTTGGTTGATAACCTCCATTTCCTAGGGCAAACTTGGTGTATGTTTGGCAAAAATTAAAAAGCTAATTTATTTTACTATTCAGCTTATTTTTACTACTATTTATAGGCTTTATTGTAATTTTTGGTACTATTTATAGATCTCACTGTACTATTTCAGCTAATTTTTACCTTTATCTATAATACTTTCAGCAAAATAAACAGATTCCAAACAGATCTAATCGTCAAAAATTTAAACAATGAAAATGGTCTCACTAGCCTACATTCTTTTGAGGTTCAAGTACACGTTGACTATATATAATACTTCTCATATTAGTGCTATTATTATGTTTATGTGCCATCTGTACATGATACGATAAGCTATTTTGATTGTCTTCCTTTTAACGAAGTGCCAATTGTCTCCCCCCATTCTTGGGAGTATGAAAGGGTCGTAGTATTCATTTGGCAAACTCAGGTTATCATTCAAACTTACAATCAATGAGATTGAAGCCTGGGATGCCCCAAAAGTCTAATAAAGAGATTTGCCAGAAAAATGAATTGCTTGTGTTGGCTCCGGACTCCTGTACAAGCTATAGTTAGTATGCCCTCCTAAAAGAGAACCTGTCTCTTTATATTATGTGAACAGATGGTTCTCTTTTTGTCTTCTTGGATGGTGTCACCTTCTTGACCCACCTGGTGAACATCATTTATTTTTGTAGCAATAATTTGTTAGATTTATAAAGTCAATAACTTGGGCAGGTCTTGTTGGCTAGGGAAACGGTAAGATGCTGCAGCTCTGCTTGCTTTGTCTCTCTGATTGCACTTGAGGACCTGAATCAACTTGGAATTGGTGTGGTAAATTTTGTGTCAGTGTGCTAAAATGTGCTTTTATTAAATTTCATTTTTCCATTGTAACCTTCCTCACTAAGTGTGTATTTGGATACCACTTATTTTGTTGAAAATTAAAAACTTTTTGTTAAAAATAATAAAAAAATAATTTTGGGATTATTATTCACTATTGAAAATACTGTAACTTTACCTTAATTCACTGTTCATGTAGAGTGCAAGAAGCGCTGGTTAAAAAAAGAAAAAAGAAAAGAGAAAAACGCCTATCCAAACAGAGTTTAACGATTTAGCTTAATATTGGTTACAATATCAAAATCTCCATGTGTTTAAATTTAAAAAAAAAAAAAAAAAATCCATGTGTTTAAATCAATCTTTTGTTCTCCTTTTGGAGTTGATACCGGTCATTTCATTAGTTTATCATCTCACTCAGACTCATGTATGCACAGCAATGGTCTCAATATATAAAACAAATAATTCAGATAATAACAATGCGATTTTATATATATAGCTAGATACATACTTAATTATTTGCAACTAAAAGATCCAAATACATTTGAAGTTGAAGGGGGAATCATCTATTAATGTTCAAAGAGTAGCTCCTACGCAAAGATGTGGTGCAGTTTATACAGAGAACCAAGTCATTTTTTTATCCTCAAACTTCAGAAGATTAGTTAAATCCGTGGTGGCAATGGAACCAACGGATGACAAAGATGTTGGAAGATGATCTAAAAGCCTTCAAGCCAGAAACTACACCTCTTCAAACCCAACACTATATAAGCTAAGCTATCTCTTAGTCCCTAGAGCATGGAGATAAATACTACATTGAGTTAGGTGTAGTAGAAACAGCTAGAAGTGAACGTAATAAGAGACTTAGTTGGAAGAAAACATGTTTCTCTTACTCCACATATCTTCAAGCGTGAAGTCTTTATGCAAGTGCTTGTTGCAACCCCCATTTCTCTCTCTTATTTATATAAGCTGGGTACCACAGACCTCACATCAAACTTTAATGTCATCTTCCTCATCTGCCTCTTCAAATTTCCCTTCCAACTTGATACACTTGTACCACTTAGCAGAGCCAATATAGACAACCAAATCTACTGTTGTCAAGGCTGCTAAAAGGAAGAAAAACCTGTCTAGGTGACCTTTGTTGAGATTTCCTGGGATCCATCCTGGCATGTGATCCTCAGTTGATATCTTCATAACAATGCTTACAAGCAAACTGCTCACATAGTTCCCAAGCGAGATAGATGTCATGCAAAGTGCACTTCCAAAGCTCTTTAACCCATCTGGTGTCTGTGCGTTGAAGAACTCCAATTGACCCACGTACATAAAAACTTCAGAAGCTCCTATGAATGCATACTGAGGAATTTGCCAAAAGATGCTTAAGGAGCTTGACCCATCACATGTTTTGCAATCTTTTATTGCATACTTTAGTCTATAGCACTCCACTATTCCAGCTGAAACCATTGCCATCACTGCTATAACAAGGCCAATTCCCATTCTCTGCAGCTCAGTAAGCCCCTTGGAATCTGATTTCTTAATTCTACCCACTAATGGGTCAAGAATTCGCCGGTAAAGGAAGATAAAAAGTGCCACACTGAGTATATCAAAGCTTGACATGCTTGCAGGTGGGATTCGGAAGTTTGAGATAGTAGTGTTCATTACAGCACCTTGCTCCACAAAGAGGGAGGCCATTTGTGTGAAGACTACTGAGTATATTATGGTGCAGAGCCAAATTGGAAGTAGTCTCAGAATGCATTTAACTTCTTCCACTTGGGTAATTGGGCAGAGGCGCCATGGGTTGCGAATACATTGGTTTTGGTCAACAAAATCCCTTGATGAGATAAATGCAGCCTTATCCAAGAACCTATAATATAGTTGTGAAAAAGTTAGCATTGTAATGGTTAGTGACATGAAGTCAATGGTAATGGTTAGTGACATGAAGTAAATGGTAGTATATATATGCTAATGATCATGTTCTTGTACTTACTTGAATCCATGGGTGTGAAGTATTCTCCTATTACCATTTGTGGAAGACTCATTTCCAGCCACAGTATACAAATCCTTTGCATTTGATGGCACCTCGACTCTCCATTTCTTCACCGCGGCAACTATGACCTGGGAAAACCTTGAGAGAGGGTTGCCACTCGGCTTGAAGTGCCTGTACCTTGGGGTCCCAACAAGAAACAAGACCAGTGCTGCAAATGCAGACCCAGCTGAAACCCAAAATCCCAAAGCCCATATCCCTTCATCCTCAAAGTAGACCAGTATGGTGTTGGAGAAAAGCTCCCCAAGGTTTAGAGCTAAGTAGAAGTAGCTAAAAAAGGAAACTTTTGAAAGTCCCTCCTTGGGGTTTTCTTCATCGAACTGATCAGCCCCAAATGAGACGATGTTAGGTTGATACCCACCATTTCCTAGGGCAACAAGATAGATAGAAAGGTAGAATAACCCCATCTCCATGCTAGAATGGGCACCACATGGAGTTAATTCATCCCCACAACCTCTAGGCATGAGCAAGAAAAGGTATGATGATAAAGATAGTGATACCAAACCCTGTCATCATTTACATATATAGTTACCATAAGAATGGGAAGAAAATTAGTACTCAATTCTCCTCTGTGGTTAGAATTCTGTCCAGGAATTAAATATATAGCAAATTCAGGACACTTACTATGACAAAGATGACCTGAAATATGGCACAAGTTTTGTATCTTCCCCAGTAGGAATCACTAAGTAAAGCACCAATCAGAGAAAAGATGTAAACTGTCCCAGTCCATTTGCTCACACTGTTAGCAGCATCGGCATTGTTTTCACCGACAACCCTTGTCAGGAACAACACCAGGTTCACTCCGACTCCAAAAAAGGCTAGTGTAGCCAGACCTTGGTTCACTATTGGTTCATTGAACAAAAAATAAAAGCAGAACACAAAGTTAGGAATCGAATTTGCTTGAGAAATTTAAGTTAGGTGAACATTTATTTAAAATGCATACGCACACAAAGTTATGGGCTTATATACTCAAGGATATAGAACAGTTTGTTTGGCTTAATTCAGAATAACGTACCTCTTGAAGTGGCTAAGTTAAGGTCAAGAAAATATCAATTCATCTTACACCTAGAGGATGTGAAAAGCTTGGTAAAGACCATCCCTAGAATATTGCATGCTAAGAACTTATAATCATGGCCAAAATGTCACATCTTTTTGCATGTGCAGTGTGCCAGTGTCTTTCCTATAGATGAACGGTTACAATCATCTCAATTAATTTGACTCTTGTCTAGAAGATAGGTCGGCCATTAATAAGCACCATTCATCCTATATGATACATGTGCTTTAAAACCAAATGTTTTAGCAACTTGACAAGTAGATTAGAGGTATATATTTTCAGGATCTTTCTTTAAAAGCTTGGTAAAGACCATCCCTAGAATCCTTCGTGAGTAATAAAGCAAGCACATTAGCTCTTTTGCTCTTTTGCCGTAGTGAATTGTAACAAGTTACTTGAAGACCATATATTTCACTTTCAAATGGTATTAGAAAAATGTTTATTTATTTATTTTTTCTTTTTAATTCTCTTCCACTAATACTGTATATGCAAGTGAATTTCATGTCATTACTCATTAGCCAGCTAGTGGAATTTAAAATTGATACTATTGGAGAAGAAACAAACTTTTGGCAAGTGTGCATTTGGATAAACGCTTTGTTGGTTTCTTATTTACTTAAATTAATTTTTTCAAGTTTTTTTTAAGGACTTGTCAAACGCACTTTAATATAACATATATGATTGGACTTCATACAAACAACTACCACTAGTTTCCCATAAAAAAAAAAAAACTACCACTAGTTTGAAGGAAGGACCCTAAAACCTAAAAAGAAAAATAAATTGAAAAGCTGGTATGATAAAGTAAATTTGGATTTACAAGAATAATTAAAATTTATAATTGCTCAAGTTTGAAGGAAGGACCCTCAATCCCAAGAAAAAACTGGGAAAGCTGGGTATGATAAAATTATTTTGGATTTACAAGAATACTTTATATTTTATAATTAGTTTTTTGAGCAAAGAGAGTTAGAAACATGGAACTACATATAAGAAAACGATGTTTATGACATATGACATAAGACAACTATATTTGTCATTATTATTATTTTATTTGTTGGTGTTTTCTTTTTGTTCATTACCTTACTTTTAGTGCAACAACATAATCAAATTATAATTGCCCTAAATTTTTTTTTCCTTTTAACAAACACGTGCGGGACACACCAAATTTCTCACGTATTCGATCCCTTTCTTTCTATCTTTTTCAATTTGCTTTTTGGTTTTGAAATTTTTGACAGAGGAATTGGATTGGGAAGACATGGCTATGAACGGTGGTGCCAAACTCACGTGGGGGTTGAGTGGGCTTAACTTTCATTTTCAAATACATTCTCTAATGTAAGTTAGAGACGAATAGACACGTGGCAAAGACCCACGTCATGTAAAAGATGTGCTTACGTGTCAGGCATGTCTTGCATTTTTGTGCACGCTTTTCTTACCTAGATGTCTTTTACCAGCTCCCTTTTCATGCTCTCTCTCTCTCTCTCGCTCTGTGTGTGAGAGAGAGAGAGAGAGAGAGAGAGAATCAATGAGGGAAGCATGGTCATGATGAAGATCTCAAATAGTGGGGGTGGGTGGGTAGCTGGCTAATGCTTATCATGCAACAAGGCTGTTGCAGTTTGCAAACACCTGGTTAGGTTTTTGAATGCCAAATGTAACAACAACCCTTTATTTTTCAACTTTACTATTGTCCTTATGTGGGATTTGGTAACAAGGAGCTCTTATCAAAGCTCTTGTTATAACTGCTTATATATATATATATATAAAAGGGTGACATCAAGACAAAGTTCTCACTCAACTCTTTGAATGGCCTTAAATGTTGTTGCACCTGAAAGTGCCAGCAAAATTATAGAACTGGACGCACACTGATCACTCACATGTATATGTATTTTGTAGTATTTATGAAGAAATGCATGGCATGGGTGATGGGTCTCTGTAAATTCTCAAGTGCGTTGGGATTAAGCAATAGAAATATGATGAATATGCCTCTATCATGCATCCATAATCCTAGGAGGCCAGATGCTGGACCTTTTTCTTTTCTTTCTGGTGGGAATTCAAAAGTGGAGGATCTTTGGAAGTGATTTCCATGACTTTCATAAATATAGAGGAATATGAAAAAAAAAGGGTATAAAAAAATGGTTAACATTATATGAATTATAAGGTCTTCAAGATCCTTTATAATTTACGCATACCAGCTTATAAGAAGAGATCATTGAAAAGGGGTTTGTCATATAAACTAGTAAAGTTAATGAAAAGTCCTATAAACAATAAGAAAAGGAAAATAAACTAAGTGAGGCGTTAAAAACTTACAAAGTATGATAATTCCAGCAACCCATCGTCCAGATTTTGTTCTGATTGCAGGGCGACCATGCATGTCAACAGTTCCATCAAGAGTGCATGCGTCTTGATCTTCTTTGAACTTAGCCTGCAAGTTCTTGGGAAAAATAAAAACAAAATCAATAGAAATTCAAATTATATATAGTAGATGTGATCATTATCATCACACAACTTTGCTCTAAGAATGCATGTACAATTCTTTCTGTATGTAACCAATCAAAATTCAAAGACAAACATGACATGCAATGGTAAAAAATGGTACTTTGGAGTAAAAGAGATTAAGAGAAAAAAAAAAATAGGAGTGAGAAAATGAGTTAATAATTATCTAGGGAGAAAAAGAACAATATGAGACTTTTACTCACCCCCTTACTCAACTCCAAGCAAGCCATTGATGAGCTTGAAGAGGGAGAATTCGGAGATATATAATGCAGGGGAAAGAGGTGATTGGTTAGTGTCAAAGAAGAGAAAGAGCTTGGGACAGAAAATGAAATTGAGAGGAAGTATAAATAGAGGTAAGGGAAATGGTATGGACGGTGTAGATTTAGAGAAATAAAAAGTGGGGACACCCACATGACCAAATCATAAAAAATTTGGTGTAAGATGCAATTTGTTTGGGATGTGAATGGGTTGGAAAGTCTTTCTCCTTTATTGTTTCTAGGTACAACTTAGGAGGGTCATTGGTAAAAAGTATAGGGAATTAGGGGTCCCTTATCAACCCCCCCTCCCAAAAAAAGAAAAAGAAAAAGAAAAAGAAAAAGAAAAAGAAAAAAGAAAAAAGTATAGGTCCTCTCTTATATCCACGTTGTCTCTCATGGTGTAAATTGGTATGAGGTTGACACATTTGAAATGTACAATTTTAATTAAAAGGGTAATGCTTAGATGAGGTTGTCCTCATGAACATTGTCACGTGGTTTTTAGATGGAAAGTGCAAAATGCCATATCGTATCCATAAGAATGGATGGACGGTATCTATAAAAGGACCGGGAGAAGAGAAGGAAAAAGGTAAGCAGGAATTTGATCCAATTTAGTGGCAGAGCTAGATTTATTTATTTATTATTATTTTTTTTAAGTAGTGTCAAATTTTGAAAAATGCTTGACTGATTTTATTTGTTGATTAACGAAATATTAATGGTTATAATCTAGTACGATTTGTTAATTAACGAAATATCGACTGTCAAAATATTTGCTTAATTTGACACTTTCACTTAATAATATATATAAAAAAAGATTCACTCACAACAATATTGTTAGTGTTATATGTTCACTCAATAAGAAGTTATATATTATATTACTATATATAAAAAGATTTCCAACCGAGTTTTTATTGTATAGCACTAATAGCAGCCACAAACTGAAAGTTAACAAAGTTGAAATAACTTTTTTTTTTTTTTTGAGAAACAAGTTGAAATAACTTAAGAAAAGAAGAAAAAAAAAATCTGTATAAGAGTATAACACATAGCACATAGTAAAATAGCCCACGCCCCACGGTAAACTAGCAAACTACCGAAGTAAATTGCAATTTCTTAAGCATTAACAGTAGAGAGAGAGAGAGAGATCCAATGGTTGGGTTGCTGGTTTGGATTGAAGCAAGAGCCTGAGTTGAGCGGAAACCCATGGATTCATGCGCGGGGGACAGGCGGCGCTAAGGATAGATGCACGCACGGCACACACGCAGTAATGCAGACATAATTATTGTTGTTGTTGTTGTTTTTTATTTTTAAATTTTAATGTGGATTTGGTGTGTGTTTAAAGGAGAATTTGGATTTTGTTAGCATATTTGGAGGGCCATGGGCTGGGAAATTTGCCATCTGATGGGTTTTTTTTTTAATTAATTAATTTATTTTTGGGTTCTTTCCTCAAAAAGTTGATGGGCGTTCTAAATTTTAGATTTTATAAGAGGCGAGATTTTAAAATTTTTAAAATTTGAGGGGGCAGGTGCGTAAATTTTTGTTTAGGTTAGTAATTTTATTAAACACTATAAATAAATTATTGGAAACTACAAATACCCAAATGAACATTAAGAGAAACGATATATGAAGAGGATTAATACAAGTTGACTTTTTTTTTTCTTTATAATTTTTTTAGCGAATACACATTGAGATTTTAATACACAATGAATTTAACAATGTACACTTTGGTTTGAGAAGATGGTTCCCAAATTTTTTTTTTTTTTTTTGGGAGAGAGTTTCAATCTATAGCATCTACTACCGATGATAGCTCTTTACATTAGACTAAGACACCAATCGGTTTTTGGTGTAGGCAGAGATTGAATCTTAAATCTCTTATTCTACCATCAGAAACTTTACCAATTGAGTTAACTGGAATCCATAATGGTCCCTAATTTACTTGGTAGTTAATACAAAATAATCATACTAATACACCAATGGACAAGAAAATAAATGTTATTAATGAAGCCTATCTCAATTATTAAGGGTCAAGTCAATCCTAGAAATTTTGTTGTTCCTTTAACTAGCTTTTTATTTATTTATATTTATTTTTTGCTGAATACTTTACCTATCTTGTTATTCCCAACTGATCACACTTATGATTTATTTTTTTGGAGAAAAGATCACACTTATGATTTAACATTTCTAATTCTTTTTTTCCTTTTTAATCAAAACATATATATTAAGGTTTAATTGGTACAAACACGTGCATGCATATTGATATAGATTCATGTAAATTTGAATATATTGCATCACTTTGCACTGTATTAAAAAAAAAAAAAAAAGTAAGACTTAGGTACAGTACTTAGGTGAGATTTTTTAAATTTTCTTCTTAAGATTTTGCCATATGAATTTTTCTTCATGGGATGAAAGTGTATTTTTCAGTTAATTAGTTACACGGCTCAATCTTAAATGGTGAATTTAAAGAACAACATCTAAAGTATTGTACTTAAATTTTGTCATTTCTAAAATGATTCTAAAAATAATTCATTCGAATTGTGTTTTCTAAAGTAGAAATCTAGTTGAAGGTTGACAAGAAAAAAAAAAAGTAGAAATCTAGTTTAGTCTCATAATGAATAAGAAGATGATTCTATAAATAATTCATCTTAGCTTATGGAATAAAGGAATTAAATAGTTATTTAATTATGTATTATGTAGATATGCATCAAATATTTCAATACCTTAGCTGCTCAATTATTACGAAGGATAGGATTCCATAACTATATGCTCATTCATTTAAATGACACCAGATTACAGTTTTATTTCATTCTTTAGTGGACACATTGGCATATTGAAGTTCTCTTTAAGTGAATATTGAATTATGATCAAATAATACACTTCTTTAATCAACTTGCCAAGACATTCCCACACATATATCCTCATATGCCTATTTGCTTTGTCATCCTAAGGTATGCCCAATAGCACTTTGTCTACAATTATTTAACAGATAATTGTTGGCACTCAATTTCTTTAAAAATGAGGAATTCATTTTTCCTAGAGTAATTTTTGTGCCCTATCTTTTCTTGCTATAACATTGTGATAACACCCTGACCCCTCCACCCCAAATAACTTGCACATAGACAAACAAAAGAAAATATAATATACCCCTCTTTTCTTTTTTGCTAAGCAAAAAAAAAAAAAAAAAAAAAAGTAACATACTTCTTTTTTTTCTGGATAAAAAAAAAGTAATATACCTATCATCGCAGTACTAGATTAGAGGTTCTTGAGCTCTTCTATATATCTACCGATTTTCTTTTATTCTGTACTTTTGGCGAGCATTTTCCCATTGAATTCTTGAAGAATACATAAGATAAAATGCTAGATGCTTTCGTGCTTTATATATTCCCCTGCTGATTCTCTATGAAACACGTTCTCATTTTAGCCTAGAAATTGCATCATCAAATTCCTCAACTGTAAGCACGACATCAAGCATCTGTTATCACAAACCTCTCTTTAAAATTAAACATTTCGAATCTTTTTAGCTAGACAACATATACCGTAAAATGCTTGGAAGTGTGACAATTTCAGGTTTTCCACATCTTTTGGTTAAATTTTTATATCACACATTTAATAGCTGAGAAAACCCAGGAAATTAAACCTCCGAAATTTATAACCATCCGTGTCTAAATAAAATGGTTGTAATATTCCGCAATTTTGTGGCCCTCATATGGAGCATTAAATCTCAAGAATAGAACAGCATATATTAATAAAAAAGGTTTTTCTCATGCAACTAAAAGTGCAATTGTTTTACTCTAGAGGGACAACTGCGTCACACAGAATAAAGGATCCCTCAATAGTTAGGGTAGGCAGGCCAGTTGAATTGTATTGCTTATCATGCTGGCTTTCTTCTGTAAATCTTACCCTATATGGAAGTAATTTTGTCACTAAGATCATATTGTAGGTTAGAAATGGTTGTTTATCAATTTTACTAGTAGATATATTAAAACAAAATATATTCAAAATATGACATGGGAAAGGAATATTATATCAATTTGTGTTTGCTGGAAATTCAAAATTTGTGGAATCTGTTGTCCACACATTGGTCAATTACAAGCCTAATACATGAAATTTTATGCTAGCAATCGATAAATGTGTAGTCTTTATATGAATCTGACATTGATCTAATAGTTTAGAAGGCATGTTGGATGAACAACGAATGTATGCTAATTGAACAGAATTGTCCCCCAAACTTGATGAGTAAACTTCTTTCAACCCACTAGGAGGACAATATAAATGATCATTTACATATGCTTTTATTTAAAATACATGTGCATATTGAAGAAAACTTTGTCAAAATTGATTTTAAATATAAACATTTTAAGCCCAAGTAACTGTCTCAAGAAACTTGGGCAAGGTGATATGTGTTTTTGAATTAACCACTTGCCAATATGATGTATCCATACTACTAATTGGAATAGGATTGTGTCCAAAATTACCTTAAATTTTGGACTTGGTTATCTATCAAACTTTTCTTGTCGTGAAAGAAAAGATATATTTTTTACTTTTTTGGGAGTTTAATTATATGAAAGGAATGTCTATTTCTTTTCAAAGATGTAATTGATATTTCTTGTTTCCCAAAGAATATGAATTGAAGTATAATATATAGATAGTAGTAAATGGTTTGGTAAAATTGAGCCAAGGATCTTCCCATGTGGTCAGAGGAAGAAACTTTTAGAAGAAGAGTTCTTCTAAAAGAAGAAAACTTCTAAAAATAAGAGTTTTCCTTAATAAGACGTTGAGTGTTGTGAATTTTATTAAATAAAATGGATTTGACCTCTCTTTATAGAGGTAGTGTGTAATTCCTTACATCCCTAATGTTTTCCTTTAATGAATTCTTTAATAATAGATATATATTTATCAAATATGTATTCAATCATTATCCAGCCTATGTCGTTAAAATTTAGCATCATTTTAGCAAATAAAAATAAGGTTAAAATTACGTACATGCATGCATTATTTAAGAAATGTGATGGAAAAATACCTTCAAGGATAGACAACCACCAAGTTCTACCACCATAACACAAACAAATAGCATGCTTTGTCACCGCTAGCAGCCCAAATTAACTCATATCAACCAAAATTTGCAAATATTATCTCTGATTTGTCATTCAAACTTTCAAAGTATCGATTTGTGAGCTTTGCCACCGCGAGCAACCCAAATCTACAAAGATCAGCAACGATCTCTGACCTACTCCTCCTTGCTCAAAATGGTGAGAGAGAGAGAGAGAGAGAGATGCTTTATATTTTTTAATAGTTTGGTGGTGAATAGTGCATCAATAGTTGTATATTGAGGCTAATGTACTGTCTGTACATTGTTAAAATTTTGGAACAAATTATTAAGGCTGATGTGTGATAATTTTACTTGAGTTTTGTTATATATAAAATAAAAAACAAAAAAAGGTGTCAAAATGTTATTTTAGATGCTGTAACGTGCGTATGATTTTAGTACTTTATCTCTTTTGCTATTTATCAAATCAACAATAATATCCTATTTTTATGAATAAAAAAAATGCACAAATTGAAATTGCATATTTTTGCATTTTCATTGAATTTATCAATGATTCATTACATCATTATTTTTCCAAGCATATTAGGCACAACCAGTAGGATCAAACCCAACCCTACTTTCTACCACATTGTATACCACCTCCAACCTTTTTTTTTTTCTGCAAACTCTCAAAATCGCAATGAAATCTGCATCATTGTTTCTACAAAAGCTAAACATATCTGTGAGGTTTTTTGAGCACAAAGTATCCTTGACACATCAACCAGGGCTAGCCCTTCCTCTAGGGAAATTAGGCAACTGTCTAAGGTGCCAAGTGAAAGAAGATACTCAAATTATAACCAATATGGTTATTTCTTTACTTATAGGAGTATTAATTAAGGCCAACTATTAGCTAATAGGAAAAAAAAAATCCAAAAGAAAAACCAAAAAAAAAAAAAAAAAAAAAAAAAAAAAAAAAAAAACACAAACAAAACCTCTATGCGGCTCGTGGAACAGAAAAAAAGAGAAAAAAAATTAAAAAAAACTGTGGCTCGTGGGATGTGCTCTGAGTCTTAACTCGTTTTCCTAATGTGGGAGTTTGGGAACTAAAAACTCTCTCTCTCAACAAAGCAAAGCTTAAAAAAAAAAGAAATTTCAAGCACAATCCTTTTTTTATTTTGTGCACATCTGATATAGGACACGGTTTAATGTTAAATTTTTGTAAATATTTAATTTTAGAATTATTATGTAATTTTTGTTATTTTAGGTTTATGTTATTTCTTTCTTTCTTTTTAGATGCTTTTAATGTTATTTAGTCAAATTATGGTTTTATATACTTTCGTAGCCATCTTAGGGTTTTTAGTTGTCTTAGGTTTTGTTTTTACTATTTAAATGCAATGTAGCCTCCAAAGACGATTCAGTTATCAAACTATTATTAATAAACACAGACATTTTGTCAATTTTTTTTTTTTGGTAGATTCCAGTTTATCTCCTTGTAGATTCAAGGAAACCCTCATGGATTTGAGGTTTACTAACCAGAAGCTAACAATTTAGTTTCTATTAATCAAAGAGAGCATTATGTATGCTTTCTTTAGACTTCCGTGACATCGGTTGGTATTAGAGCCTTGACTTACCCTGATCTGATTGCTTACCAGCGAGATGGTAACCACTACCACAACAATGACGAATAACTTAGCAAGTATTACGTGACGTACAACAAGCATTCACAAATATCTATGCTAGGATGGTGTCATTGAATAATGAAAACAATAAGGATAACTGCAGTGGAGACGTAACTCAAGAGTAACCTATTGGTAAGCAAATCTCATATAGGCCTTATAAAAGAATTGCAAGTTTTAATGTTTATTTTATAAATGAAAATTTTCTTGATTGGTTACTTGATCTAGAGGATTTATTTTACACAATTAAATTAAATGCGTTTAAATAGAAAAAACATCAAAACTCTAAGGTAATTTCCGCAACAAGTCGAAAGAAGTGATTAAACTAGGGGTGACAAAATTGGACATGACTCGCAAACATGACACAACATAAAATTTACAGGTTATGAGTTGAGTCTTAATGAGTTCGTGTCATATTCGGATTAACACGACTGACCCGTTTAATAAATGGGTTAGGTTAGTGTTCAACATATGGAACCCATTTGATATGTCAGACTAGTTTAATTTAATGACATTTTACCAATATACTCTTCAAACCCTAGATATATAAATTTATTAGTTGTTTTGGTTTATTTTCTTTGACATATTGTGATTGATTATTTGTGATATTGAGATATGTTTTAGTTTTGAATAACTATTTGTGATGTAATTACTTGTTAGTTCTAAATTTTATATTAAAATATTTTTTTGTTTGTTTTTTCATAATTTTTTTTTTCTTTTCATTTTGATAATATCTAATAAACAGGACGACATGATTAACCAGTTTAATAAATGGATCGTGTTAGGGTTAAAGAATCTTGACCCGTTTAATAAACATGTCAGGTTAGTGTTGATCCATATAGATGGATACTCATGAGTTGACACGACATGAACCCAACACGCGAACACGGATTACCACCCCTAATTTAATCGCATTGTAGCTTCCAAAGGTAATTTCCACGGCAAAAATTACATAATAATTCTAAAATTTAATATTTACAAAAACTTAACATTAAATTGTGTCCTATATTAACATCGCTGGCTGGACTCGAATTCTTCTTTTCCGTCTCTTCCGGCTTTGCTCTAAAAAAATTTTAGATCTGTGTTAAGCTTCTACTATTCTTTGCTCTTTATCCATTGTGTAGTTGTTGCTTTTTTTTTTTTTTTTTTTGAGCACGTACTGTATAGTCCTTTGACTCACCATATTATGTTTCTGCCGTTCACTCTTTTTCTTCTTGTTGAAATGTGTGACTTAAAATGCTTGTACAATTACAAGAAGTCAATTGTCAAGTTGTAGACAAGAAAAGCACTGAGATTTTTTAAAATTTTTTATTTTTATTTTTTTAAACTAGATGAAAGTACCGATAAAGTAGAACAATAAAAAGAAGAGTAATTATGTGAATATAGCAAAAATTTATAACGTTTTCAAATTAATATACCAAAAAATTTAAATCAAGATTTCATAAAAAAAATAATAATAATAATCAAAATCGTGATGAGCCCATGTGTAAGTTGGCATGCTAATTTAAGAATGTAGTGAAAATTTTATAATATTTGGTCGTGTCCCTATAATTATTGAAATTAACAATACATGTATATAAAAGCATTAACATCAAAGGTGCACCCAAAACCCAAAAAAACCCACTATATTAATGGTGCCAAGAGTCAATTTTTTTAACACCTAACTACAGTAAACTGCCATTTTTAGCACTATATTGTAGCTAGAGAGAGAGAAAGAGACTTGAGTGGTAAAGGAAAGAATAAAAAGAGAATAAAGAAAGAATATTTAAATGAAATAGTAAAATAATAGAGTAATTGATGTAGGGTATATTGTAAAATGAGGTGTTAAAATAAATAAAATAACTTTTTGAATTGCTAAAATCTAAACTTTTTTAGAACCTTTGTTGTGAATGATCTAATATACTATTTGGTTTTGACTTACACAACCACATCCACTATCCTTTTGAAATATAAAAATATTATTTTATTAAAAAAATATTATTTGATACAGATATATGGTGTTTCTTTTAGTAGTATTGTGTTGCTTGAATTTTTTTATAATTCTAGTTAATATAATTTTCTAGATAGAGTTTCTTTTGGTTGTAACTATTTTTTTATTATAAATATCTACTAAAAAACATACATTTGAATATGAGAAACTTAGAAAAAGAAAAAAAAAAGAAAAGAGAAGAATAGAAAAATTAATTGAGTCAAAAAAATGTGTCTAGATAAATTTTATACAAAAATTTAAGTAGTGATTTTGCATATTAAATAGTGAGAGGAATAGATTTTAAGTAATATATATATATATATAATTTTAATATTTAAGTATTAAGATGTCTTAATTTCGTTGTTGTCTTAGGCCCCTAAATGTATAAGGCCATTCGGCCCATCCTGAGGTCAACTCTCATATTGAGTTTTTCTAACAAAAACATTGTGATTTTATTATTATTATTTCAAATTTCGACGGCTTCCCTAGTTGCGGTGGGTGTAACAGTTGCTTTGAGTTCTCCAAAGGAGAGAGAGAATGAGATGAGAGAGAGAGAGAGAGAGAGAAAAAAAAAAAGGATGAGAGGAAAGAGAAAATTTTATCTTCTTGTTTTTTCTTTCTTATTAGGAAAAACATTTATAATTATTTTATTTTACTTATGTAAATTTTTAAATGAGTTGATATATTTTAATTGGACTATTTGTAAAGATTGTAGATGTACGTTGCACTTAATAGTTACCTCATTAATGAAAATGGACGGAAGGGTTAAATCCAAACATTATATAATATTGTAAATGTGAATTCAAAATTTGAAACTATAAAGAGTAAAATCAAAATGATCTCTAATTAACTTCAAAAGTATAAATTACAATTTATTCAAAATCATATTTTAATAAAAGATTTCCATAAATTGCACAAATTACCCATTAGTTACTTCAGTAACGTGCTCTCTTTCTAACCCTATGATGGCCTTAATCAATTTACTAAATGTAGCAAAAAGTTCGAGGAATTTCAGCTTTGGTCTACCGAGTGCCGACGCTCAATCCAAGTTAACCTCAACCGCAAAGGTTTTGTCGTGGCTGTATTGACAAGAAACTGTCTTATCGATTATGAAGTGTGAACCCCACAGCTAATGACAGTGGGAAATTAAAATTAAAAAAAAAAAAAAATCTGATTCTATTTTCTTTCAATTTTGCTTAATTCATTTAACTTTTTAAAGATGTGTTTGAATATCGCTTATTTTACTGAAATTAAAAAATTATTACCGAAAAAACTGTAGATAAATAAAGGTAAAAGTTAGTTGAAATAATATAATAGAACCCATAAATAATGTCAAAAAATACAGTAAGACTCATAAATAGTAATAAATATAAACTAAATAGTGAAATAATTTTAATTTTTCATTTCAATCCAAATTCACATTAATAATATGTCTTAATCAGTAGGGACTTTCTCAGCACAAAGCTATAAATAAAAAATTTGTTGCTGAGGAATACAACTGTTAACCATGACCTAACATTTCCCACCGCTCTTTCATTCTTCTAGAAGTAAATAAAAGGCAAAAAGAGAAAAAAGACAACTCCACAACAACCATTTACACTATGTGGGGGCACCATTTAATTGTAAATCGTAGTCAAGATAAAGAGAATGTTATTTTGTTAGAAAATTAATTAGGCATGCATTATGTTGTCATTCTAATAACTAAGTGGCTGATTAATGATTAATGCATTTTTTTTCCTATGAAATGTTTTCAAAGTGTAAAATATTTTTCAATAAAAATATTTTATATTTGAAAATAATTTAGTAAAATATTTTTAGGTATTTGGAACGATACATATATTTTCAAGCACAAACCACTAAATCAGAAACTTAGCTGCCAGAGTTGATGGTTTAGTGATCAAATCAACAACCTAGCTATCAGATGGGGCGAGAGTCTTTATGTGATTTTGTAAAATATTTCACTAAGTTTTAAAAAAAAAATGTTGTAAAACATTTTACAAAGGATTTTATCAATGAAAAATATTTTTAAGTTTAACCAAATTTTATAATGAAACAAACACGGAAAACATTTTACAGTGAAATAAAGAGTGTTTTTTTAGTGAAATAAAGAGTGTTAGTGTTTGTAAAACCTCATATGATTTGTGAGGTTCTAAGATCAAGGGGCCGTTTGGTAATGTTGTTATTTTAGCAACGTTGTTTGTATTTTTTGAAAATATATATAGGTGAAAAAGTGTGGAAATACATGTAATTTTGTTTAAACACTAAAAATTATTGCTTGAAACATCCTATCAAACAGCTCCAAGTATCCTAAATAACAACTTTCAAGAGATTCCTCTGTGGAGTTATTAGGTGTGTATGCAGAAGGGGAGACTACTTTCACTTGTACTGATAAGGTGTTCTTGGAGTTGGATACCCGCATAATAATAATAATAATAATTATCATTGTAATAATTTTTACAGCTCTTTCAACACAAAGTGATAGACATGTATTACCAGAAGCTCAAGATAGCCAGTAGGTGAAACTTGCAAGTTGGAATCGAAATCATTTTGCAGTGTTTAGTAAAATTCACTAAGTGATGGTGAAACGCAATTGTTCTTATTCTGTTGTTGCACTAACTTATCAACAGCAACACCCATGAAAACCATATTGATTTTCTTACGCACGCACACACTATCAGATTTGTATTCATTTTCCACACTAAACGTGGTTTTATTATAGTATCGAAGGGTTGGCGTATCATCTGCATCCATGTTTCCCATTGTTATTTTCTTGCAATTTATTAAGTCTGTGTATACGAGTCAGATTCCACTTATTTGTAAAAAGCATCGGCATCCTGACCAAATTTAATCAGAATATCCAATTAGATTGCACAAACTTGATGATTTATCATGAATAGAATAAGGCTGCTAACAATGACCTATAATTTCGTGTTAATGTTAATAAGCACATTTCAAGGATTTTATTGGTTGTGTCTCTGTGGTGCCACAGTTAAGGAAGAGTTTTTTTCTTCTACTTTCCTGTGTTCTTTATTGTTTTTCCTGTTTCACCACAAGAGAAGTCAATTATTTAACTGTTAATGTCCCAATCTTCGCACTCTCTTATCACTCATTCATATATGTATACCTAAACATTCAAACTCCAACTTATTATCAGTATTTTTGTTTGTTCATTTCATTGAAAAATTGTCATGTTAGTAATCATTACAAGATCAGCTACGTCATAGTAGTAATAGTAACAAAGATTGTTGAGGAATTAATCATTGCAGATCATGACCGTGGTTGGTTATATATATCTGAGGGTGTTTGCCACTAGGAATTGAAGCTGCCTAATCAATTCGTTAATTTGGAACCACAAGTGTTTTGAGGTTTGCCTCCCTAATCATTCTTCTTTTTATAAAAAATATATTGGCAAGATCAGGAGGATTGTCACCATGTTCGTCCATGTGTACAGAAGCTCAAGCTTGGCCTGGGGATTAATTGGATAATGGATTTTGAGCACTACAATATGCGCATGCTTTTGTTTGATCAGCAAATCTAGTTCCAAATATAGCTAGCTTTAACCACAAAAGGAAACATGGCCTGATAATTACCTCTCTTTTTTTTTCTTTTTTTTTTTTTCTTTTTTTTCTTTTTTTTCATTTCATTGCAGAAAAATGGGACTCACGTGTGCAGTTATTATCTTACGCTCCAAGGTACAGTTGGGTAAGTCCAAGGGTAATACCGATCTTATAGTTGGGTAAGTCCAAAAGTACCACCAACCTGAAAGTGGAGTTCAGAGACTCCAACCCACACAAGCCCCATTGGTATTTAATCCATACGTTGAAATTGTGTAACCCACTCAGCGTGGGCATGGGTGTCAAACTTGGACACCTGATGGAGACATAGCAGCCACTTACCACTTTGGCACACAAGTTGGTGGTGGTCTGATAACTACTTAAAGAGTTAATTAATTAATTAAATTTAAATATATCTTGGTAGACTTAGACCTCATTAGCCATTGAAATGGACTGGTGGAGCTAGCAACATCACCCCCTCCTTGAGCTATCTTTTCAGTTAGGTCATTCCACAATCAAAACTAAGTTCTGTCCAAATGTCACCATTTCATAATTTTCTATGCCAGACTTGGTGAAGTCTCAATTTTTTTTTCATCTCAGGACCCAAGTGTCTCCAAACTAGTTAAGTGCCAAACAAATCAAGCTGTCTAATAATCTAAACTTGTTGGTGAGTATCAAATCACTGCTAAGATGAAGCACATGAACTTCAATGATAATCGTCACTAAAAAAGCTAAGATCCATACAATTTACACCTTTCTCTTAATGAGTGGGAAAATCCTTTAACGTTTCCTGAACTTTGGCTTTGGTGTCATGTGCCATATTGGCGTGCAAAGACGAATAACCATCTTCCCATTGGAAATTTCCATCCAATGACGAGAGATTTTTTGATATCATGAGAATGGAAATCAATTTGGATACAGCTTCAGCCACAAGAGGAAACATGGTGCGTATATTTTTTATCTGTTAAATTAACAATGATTTAGATCCACATGGTAGACAAGACCTTTCTAGCCACTGAGTTGGATGTAACAGCATCAGCATGTCCTTTAGCTACCTTATCATGTTATCAGTTAGGTCATTCCATATAGGTCATTCGATATCATGTACTTGGATCCATGCATCAATTGGTTAGTTACATACTGGGAGTCGTGTATTGAAAAGAAAAATTGTTTCTATATTACAAGTCCAATTATGTATTGGGGTAAAAGTTCAACTGTGGGTTGGTATTAAGTACATATTTCTTTTACTTGTAATCGCTTGTTTTAATAATAGTAGATTCTCAGGAGTGATAACCTTAAATTCACACAGTGGGGTTTTGTCTCTGTAGTTTTCCTTATTTGTAAACAAATCATACGTGTCAAATTTAATTTTCACTGCATTTAGTTATTTGGTAATTTATTTGTGCTACCATGCTTATTGTATGTAATTGAATCTAATTAATTTCACTTGGCTAATTAATTTGATTAAGTTATCAAAGGGGTCAATACATTCTTGACCTATCAGCATCTAACTAGTATACTAATGTCCTGACTCGGTCTTCACACTAAAATGGAATAAAGTTGAAGCTTCCCATTTTGCAACTATCTAAAGTTCTACTTTTGAGCAAAATAGTACATAGGGGTAAAATGTTCATTTCACATGCCTAGAAAATTTTGTAATTAACCTAAAACTCAAATTCATATCACATAAGCTAATCATGGAATTTAAAGGCATATATATATATATTTATTTAAAGTTAATATTTTGATCTAGGTGATAGGATGGAATAATTTTTCTTTGTCAAAGAATGATCTTACAATAGGCATGCATAGGATTAAGTTACTTTTAATTGGTCCTTAAAATATTAATTAAAATCTAACTAAAAACTTAATTCCTTTTGGTCCAAATGAAAAGCAATCATAGACATGCAAGAATAGGTAATCCTTAGAAATAATATTTAATTTCTTGGATTGTTAAAATAATTACTCATCTTCTTTGAGTTAGATGATTAAAACCCATAATAAAATTAAAGCCTTGATTCATCTCTAAAAAATATACAAAATTTATTTAAAAAAGGGGGGGGGGGGGGGGGGGGGGGGGGAAGAGTCTAGGCCTGCTCAGCACTTTGATCAAAACTGAAGTGCCAATCATGGCTCCTTGAGTGCCGATAGACACTTCACTTCAGTCCAAAAATATTCGATATATATTTTATGTTGTCTATCTAACTATTAAAAAAACAATTCATCTATAAGTGGAATTTTGGAGTTGAAACCAAAAAAAAAAAAAGAAATCTTATTCATGCAAAAAATTATTGCCGATAAACAAATGTAATGTAATGAATATGTTATTATTTTGTAGATATCCTTACATTAAAATATCACTTAATATACACATAAATAACATTTTGTATATCATATCTGTGGGGCCCAATAATTTATGGGCCAGGCCCACTTGCCCGTGGGGAGTCTAAAGGCCCAAGTCGAAAAAAGGTAATGGCCCGGAGATGCAGCCGAGCACAGTTTCGTCCTCGGCAGACCCAAAGCCCCATTGAGGGTAGGGGTAAAAAAAAATATATAATAATGATAATAATAATAAAGGGATAAATATGGAAGGAGATCTAAAATATCTGGGGAGAATTATCCCTACACTACCCTTCCCAGATAAGGCTCTGCACCTAACAAGAGCTGTATTCTTCAGCTTTATCAACCATCCCCCACAATTCTGGGACTAGACTGATGGGACAAATATCAGTCTAATAAAAGATCGGCCCTACACGTGGACGAAGGACAGCGGACGTAAACTAGTATAAAAGAAAAAGTAAGTGAACCTAGAAGAGGACGCTGGATCCCACCTCCAAGAGAGGGAGGGGATCTGGGTGAGAACATCTCAACAACACCTGAGATTACAGAAAAAACCCATCGTCGGGTAACCGGGGTAAGACCCCAGTGGTCCTCGGATCAAGTCCGAGGAGGCCCATCCCATAGGATCCGATGCCGTAGGGCTCAAATGTTCAGGCCCAAATCCTTTTTCTACATGAATTCCTCTAAAACCATGATCGGGCATCGCCCCGTGACCAACGGCTAAGCTTTTCAAGCCCACTCTCTACAAATCATATTGTGAGGGATCTTTCACGCGCGAGCCCAACATCCTTATTGGGCCGCCAAAGAATTGTGTCCTTACAATTGGCGCCGTCTGTGGGAAAGCTTGCGCGTTGGCGCAGGTGGCGGTGGAGTCAGCTCTCTAGCGAGCAGAAATTCCTAGGGCTTCCTCCGACTCCGGCGACATACAGTTGTTGCTCCGGCATAAGCTTCTGCTAGGGGCTACGCCTTGCAGTGCCAAGGGCGCGGGCATCTCTAGGGGCTTCCGGCCTCAAGCCAACTTTCCCCGCCCTGGTATAGGGGCTTATGGTCGAAAAATAAACAAAAAGAAAATCTGATAAGTTTTGGACAGAACCAAGGCCTTGCATGGTCCTCGGACTCAAGCCTATGGGGAAACCAAGTACAAAAAAAGAAATCTTATAAGTTTTGGACAGAACCAAGGCCTTGCATGGTCCTCGGACTCAAGCCTATGAGGAAACCAAGTACAAAAAAGAAAATCTTATAAATTTTGGACAGAACCAAGGCCTTGCATGGTCCTCGGACTCAAGCCTATGGGGAAACCAAGTACGAAAAAGAAATCTTATAAGTTCTGGACAGAACCAAGGCCTTGCATGGTCCTCGGACTCAAGCCTATGGGGAAACCAAGTACGAAAAAAAATCTTATAAGTTTTGGACAGAACCAAGGCCTTGCATGGTCCTCGGACTCAAGCCTATGGGGAAACCAAGTACGAAAAAGAAAATCTTATAAGTTTTGGACAGAACCAAGGCCTTGCATGGTCCTCGGACTCAAGCCTATGGGGAAACCAAGTACAAAAAAGAAAATCTGATAAGTTTTGGACAGAACCAAGGCCTTGCATGGTCCTCGGACTCAAGCCTATGGGGAAACCAAGTACAAAAAAGAAAATCTGATAAGTTTTGGACAGAACCAAGGCCTTGCATGGTCCTCGGACTCAAGCCTATGGGGAAACCAAGTACAAAAAAAGAAAATCTTATAAGTTTTGGACAGAACCAAGGCCTTGCATGGTCCTCGGACTCAAGCCTATGGGGAAACCAAGTACGAAAAAGAAATCTTATAAGTTTTGGACAGAACCAAGGCCTTGCATGGTCCTCGGACTCAAGCCTATGGGGAAACCAAGTACAAAAAAGAAAATCTGATAAGTTTTGGACAGAACCAAGGCCTTGCATGGTCCTCGGACTCAAGCCTATGGGGAAACCAAGTACAAAAAAGAAAATCTGATAAGTTTTGGACAGAACCAAGGCCTTGCATGGTCCTCGGACTCAAGCCTATGGGGAAACCAAGTACAAAAAAAGAAATCTTATAAGTTTTGGACAGAACCAAGGCCTTGCATGGTCCTCGGACTCAAGCCCATGGGGAAACCAATTACTTAAAAGAAAAATCACGTTACATGAACCTTAGAATCTATCCGGGATCTACCCATTAACAGTTGGGTTAATCCCCATACTGAATGGATTCCCCAGTTTACCCTCGGATCCTCAGTACCAAAGGGACTGATGCTACATAAAGCGGTATGTTACCAAAAACACGATTGAGGTCCCTCATTGCTCGGCTACCTCCTCGGATGAATTATTTAGGAGCTTATCGTTCTTGGACATTGGCCTAGCGTACATCGCGCAGCACTCAGCAGATATCCCGGTTAGTTCCAAAAGTTTAATTTATTAAGGATTATCATTGTTGTACTTGATAATATTTATGAGTTTAAACTAGTACGAATCTGTGTTAAGGCATTTTTCTGCCCGGAATATCATTAAGGGCAAGCTTAGATTTAATATTCATGCACAAAGTAGTTGTTGCAGAGAAGAAAAGTATGTATAAAGAGGTAAACACATCTTTTATTAAGGCAAAGGAGCAGTACAATGTACAATGACAAGCTGAAACAAGCTTACATCCAAGTTAACTACGTAAGTAAAAAAAAATAATAAATACAAGAGAGTGAAGATAAAGCCGAGGAGGTGACTCAGAGGAGAGGTTGGCTACTGCTTCGAGACTTTATTCCTCCTCAATACTTTTGCACGGCCATAACTCAGGCAGCAAAAGAACCCAACTTGAGCCTGACACCGGTGAAGAAAAGGTGCAGGGAATCTGACCTCATGCTAACACCATCTACAGAAAAGGTGCAGGGGGCCGGAAGTTGGGAAGCTCCCGCAAAAATTTGCCTGCTACAAGGCAGACGGCGCTGATGGCGGAAATTCTTTCTTCTGACATACCAAAAATCTGGCATGACCAGAACCTGCTTCGGATTTTGACTAAAAGAGGGAGGAATACCCTCTTCCTCCCATCAAGACGGAGGACTGGCTTGAATCTGTGCCATCCTTGTCCATACCGTATCACCTTGAGGGTTCGGTGCCTCTGAGGCGTGCGGAGATCTTTCATCCCCATCCACGCCTCTAACATCTTGCTTTGAGGCAGTGGCACTAGAAAAAGAGATCGTGGGTATGGAAGATATATGGTTCTAAAGGGAACAGGAGAGTTCATGTGCAAGTGAAGTGATCCCCTATCCTATTTGTACCCAGAACTGAACTGGTAGCATTTAATTCATGCAAGTTCCCAAGGAACGCTACGGATGAAGTAGACTTGGCTCAACTTCCAACTTCATCCTCAGCCGTAGGATTTGAAGATCCTCGAGAAGGCGCACCTCGAACACCGGGACACCAAAAAATACCGCGTGACCCAAGAGTACGGAAATGCCTCTCAATTTGTGGGCCTAGTAAATTCGCGGCCCAGGCCCGTACAGCATAGGGGCCCAGGGACAGAACTGCTCGGATAGGGAAAGTCCCCAGCTCAAATACTGTAAGGTGTTAAGGCCGATAAAAGTGTTAAGATGATGGCGAGACACTCCACCATTCGGAAGCCTAAGGGGGCTGTTCACTTTGGCGGATGATATGTCTTTGAATAATTACTTCCTACACCACATAGAACATCCAGTTCTAATCTCGGCTTCGTTTCGGACAAGTATCGCTATTTACAGGTGCGCATTGATATGTCAATCAATTCTATTAACGTTATAGTGACATCTTTTTATTAGCAAGTATTTTGGCTTTAGTTATCATTGATTCAAATGGTATATTATTGTGCCGAGCAGCGCTTGCAAATTTGTAAAAACATAGACAGAACATGCGAAGTAAAATAACAACTTTTATTAATATGAAAAATCATTACAACGTACAAAGAGGGGCTCAAACAAGCCTATACAAAATGTGAACTGCCTAAGCAACGGTAACATCCGCAGTACAGATAAGTAAACAGTCAGGCGTCTTTTAAACTCGTCTTCAAAGTCTCTCCAATCTCTGCCTCGATGCTGCTCATATTATGATAAGAACCTTCTTTGGAAAAAAGATGAAAGGAGAAGGAAATAGTAAGGAAGAAATCAATGAAGAAGATGGAGGAGATGAATGAGAAAGATGGAGGACATGAGTAAAGAAGGAGGAGAAGAGGAGAGAAGAGATGAAAAGAAAGAAAATGAGCAAAAGAGGGAGAAGAGAAAGCACCAGAATGGATCTGGTGCTGGGAAGACTAAGAAAGGGAAGCGGAGAGGGCCACCAGTGAACGAAGAGAGGAAGAAGCAGAGACACTTAGTCCCTGCCTCGTTCCTGACTCCTAACACACTGGAGCCATATTAGGTATGCTCGTAAGAGAGCGGTTGGTTACGATGATGGGAATTCTCGGCTCAGTCACGCCGAAAATTTGACGTGATGAGCCCCTGCTTCGGATTTTGGCTGAAAGGAAGGGGGGACAAATCTTAAGTCTCCGCCATCCTTGCCCTGACCGAGCCATTTCGAGCTTCGTTAAGACAGGGCGTTTCTGGGAAGGGAATGGTTTTTTCATCGCTTACTGCTAAGAAGAGTGTATTTCAGGCTAAGGAATAATCGGAGAGTAAAAGTAAATTCCAGAAGGAATTTAAGGGGTTTTCAAATCTTAAAGGGATTCATCTGTGGGAGAAACGATTCTTGTTTCTCCTCTTTATATAGGGGACGAAGAGGGGAATACTTAATGTGTTCAGATCCTCGAGGAAGTCTGCAGACAAGAATACACCCGATCCGTTCCCCCATGCCATCCATAACCATTGAATCTGGGAAGTCTCGTGAAGGGAAGATATTAAAGACGCGCTTCGGATAACCAAACGGCCTAAACGCATCATGAAGAAATTAAGAGGAGCACCTTGTAGACCGGTACACTTCTTGGGCAGGTGAAGAGTCGCCAGCGTCAGTCAAAGACCGAATTAAGTGAGTCACAATAAGGGCATGGTATTACCAAAACCCCCCATTCCAATCAGGGTGTTGGACAGCAGGGTTTTGAGGGGCTATTGTGGGGCCCAATAATTTATGGGCCAGGCCCACTTGCCCGTGGGGAGTCTAAAGGCCCAAGCCGAAAAAAGGTAATGGCCCGGAGATGCAGCCGAGCACAGTTTCGTCCTCGGCAGACCCAAAGCCCCATTGAGGGTAGGGGTAAAAAAAATATATAATAATGATAATAATAATAAAGGGATAAATATGGAAGGAGATCTAAAATATATGGGGAGAATTATCCCTACACTACCCTTCCCAGATAAGGCTCTGCACCTAACAAGAGCTGTATTCTTCAGCTTTATCAACCATCCCCCACAATTCTGGGACTAGACTGATGGGACAAATATCAGTCTAATAAAAGATCGGCCCTACACGTGGACGAAGGACAGCGAACGTAAACTAGTATAAAAGAAAAAGTAAGTGAACCTAGAAGGGGGCTCTCGATCCCACCTCCAAGAAAGGGAGAGGATCTTGGTGAGAACATCTCAACAACACCTAAGATTACAGAAAAAACCCATCGTCGAGTAACCGGGGTAAGACCCCAATGGTCCTCGGATCAAGTCCGAGAAGGCCCATCCCCTAGGATGCGATGCCGTAGGGCTTAAACGTTCAAGCCCAAATCCTTTTTCTACACGAATTCCTCTAAAACCAGGACCGGGCACCGCCCCGTGACCAACGGCTAGCTTTTCAAGCCCACTCTCTACAAATCATATTGTGAGGGATCTTTCATGCGCGAGCCCAACATCCTTATTGGGCCGCTAGAGAATTGTGTCCTTACAGGAAGTTATATATATATTAATAAAAGTTAAAATTAGTGGTTAAGAGTGTGTTTGGGAAGCGATGAAATCCATAACTTATTAGAGTTTTTAACTTATTTTTATTACTATTCATGGGTTTCATTACAATTTTTGGTACTATTCATGAGTTTCACTATACTATTCAGTTAGCTTTTAGCTTTTTTTCTACAGTACTTTTAACAAAAAGTTTTCAGTTTCTGCTATATAAGTTGTTCCTAAATGAACCCTAAATGTGGTGAATTAAGAGTCACTTTATGGTTTTTTTTTCAAATTTGATTTGGTAACCTTGTTTTACTGGAATAAGATCCTTATCATTTCACATGAAATGGAGTCTATTTTATGATTAAGATAATTTTTAATATAACAATGTATAAAGTATCACATCATTTAAATTTTTAAATAATGTAGTATTCAATATATTTTTAATTAGTAATATTTAATATGAACCATAAAGTGTGTCCATTACAAATGCATGATCCTAATATTGTCTAACAGTGGTTAATGGGACTTGATAGTTGATAAGATTGTATTTAATGTGAATAATGAAGTTACCTAATGTAAACTTTTAAAAATTAGATGTGTCAAAAGATTTTTTTTTAAAACAAAATTTATAGTTATATTAGGATTTGAATCTATGACATTTTTTTTATGATGATTGCTCTTATTATCAAGCCAAGATACTAAATAAATTTTTTGTGCAGGCAAGTTCTGAGCTCAGGTCTCTTTTTCAATATGATAACTATAGTATTTTTGTGTCGGGTCGCCTCATTATCAACAATGTTCTAATTGCATTTGAACTCTTACCCTCGATGCAAAGTAGAAACAAAGGAAAAAGTCCCCGAGCTCGAAATGAGAAAGATATGTGACTATGTGGAGTGGTCTTTCTTAGAGGTCATTATTAGGATTTCACTCAAGTTGAGTGCATTTAGTCATGTAGCGCATTTCCACATAGCCTCTTACTCTATTCTTATCAATGGAATGCCTGGGACGAAAGTACACTATGGTTAGGGAAGGGGGCCATGATTTTAAATTTTTATTTAAATTATATATATAAATAAAATTTTAAAATTAAAATTAATTATACTTGGCCTCCCTCAAAATGTAAAAAAAAAAAAAAAAAAAAAAAAAAAAAAAAAAAAAAGAAGGGGCCACAAAAGCCAATAAACACATAAGTCATCTCATTCTTGTGACTCTGCACAATGAGATCAAGTGTATCTGTGTGGTGTATGTATTGTTTCTGGCTTTTTGTAAACTTCAAAATTGTTAAGTTGTTTGGCTTTGGTTGTTGTAGTTTGAGACTCAAAGTTAAAAGTGTGGATATTTTTCTTTCCTTGGAAATGCTAATTAGGTTTTTAGTTCAAAAAATTATTAGATATATAATTTGATGTTAAATATGATATGACTATATTTGAATTATGTCAAATTAATCTAACTACGTACAATATTTGATTTTTTTTTTAATGCAAATAATTCAAAAAAAATTATTTTGTGTCTTTTCTTTTATTGATTGGTCAAAAAATTTATTTAGAATGGTGGCACAACTATTATAAATCTTACTACATAAGTCTTAGAAATTGATGTATTAATAATTAAAGCACAAAACATATGTAATTAAGAATTTTATTTATTATGTTGTTAATGTAGCACCAATCATATTTATTGTCATATTATTTTATAAATATTTTTTAGTTTTTTTTTTTTAATACAAGATAGAATTCTACTCTAACCTAATCTAAGTGTATATGTGTGTGAAACTCTCTCCTAGAGACTTGAACCCCGGCTCTTGCCCCCCACACCCCACAAGCACTTATACTTGTGGAGTAACCATCACACCAAGGGTGTGCGGTGGGTAAATATTTTTTAGTAAAATTGGCAGTAGTTTTGATATTTCATTTATCTATATATTTATTATGTTTTTAATGTGACATTGATCATGTTCAATTCATTGTCAAATTAGTATTTAATTTTCTTTTTAGTAAAATTAATAGCAACTTTAACATTTTCCTCGTCGATATTTTATTTATACTAAAAAAATACTAGTTTGTATTGAAAAAAAAAAAAAAAATCATTTGTGCTTTGGCCTCGCCCCAAAAGTAAAATCCTGACTCCAGCCCTAGGAATACTGAGAGGTTTTATCCACTACTCAAGACACATTAGACATAGCTTCGCCTTATCCCCTTATATGTTCATACTTTATATAGTGGGATTCAATGCTCTACTTAAATAGATAAATCTTCCTTATTATTTAGCAAAACAACACTCAGCCAAGATAAAAAAGCATGATCTAAATTTTGATTATTGGAGTCCCAGATAAGGAGCCACAAGAAGTATCTTGGCTTGCCTAGTATGACAACACACAAGCTTCTGGAAAGATCAAAGATAAACTGTGGAAGAAGCCTATTGGCAGGAAAGAAAACTTTTGTATCCATTGTAGGCAAAGAATTTTGATTAAAACTATAGCTCATACCCAGATATGCCATGAGTTGTTTCAAGCCCCAAGCAGCTTCTATCAGGACCTTACTTGAATGGTAAGCTAATTCTAGTGGGGACATCGTACACTCTGGAAGGAAGATACACTTGCTGAGATGTGATAAGCTGTGTCAAGCTAACCATCATTGTGAATAACTTTTTGAGATCTTCAATCTTCTGTTGGCTAATTAAGACTGGAAACTCCTGCAGACACCCCACAATTTGCCATACAGAGTGCCTAAAGCCAAATACTTTCCTACCTGTAGTTCTTGAAGCTAAGACCAGACACAAACCTTTTTATTTATGAGGAAGCTTGTTGGCAGTGAAGGGAGTACTAAAACTTGGTTTATAATGGAGATCGATACACAATGGCATGAAGGTCAAAATATGGATTTATAAGTGGTTGCTTACTTATAAGTTCACTCACAAGGTGGTTAAACCTGTCAATACTCTGGATAAGTCCTAATAAAATCTAATATTTTCTCAAAGATAATACCTAAATTTATTTATAAACAAATTCAAATATATTATTGGTCTCTACTTTAACCTCTCAATAATTCTAGTGTTTGGAATTTATAGTAATCTCTTTTAGTTCCTAATATATTTAATGGAATGATGATGTGTCTCTTTTTAGTTTGATTATGTCATTTAAGGAAAAATGATCACCTTCAATTTCAATAGATATAATTTTTTATGAGTTAAAAGTTTAAAGACTAACAATATATAAACCTAAAATAAAATATTATAGTTTTTTTTATTAAATTTAATTTCATACAAAATGATTTGAAACTCTTTCAAATTGTTTGGTTTCATGGAAGGAGAAGGAAAGGAAGAGAAAGGAAGGGGTTTCCTTTGTATGGTTAGAAAGGGGAAAAAATGAAAGAAAGTAGAATGGGAGGGAAAAGTTTTTTGTGGGACTCATCATTTTTTGAATCCTAAAATAACTCTTATATGGTTATACCCTTGAAAAGTTTTAATTTTTTTTTTATGCAAAATTGTTTCTGTATACTTATTAATTTTTAGTTTAAAGAGAATTATTAATTACACAGGTTTATGTGCCATATCAGCTAAAATTGTGAAATCTTTTTTTTTTTAGAAACACACATACACACAAGGGAGAGGGAAATAGGTTGAAATTGTGAAATCTTGAAATTATGTTTCCAACACACAATTTCTAAAATTGTATGTACATACAAGTGCAATATTAACCTAATTTAAAATGATAAAAGTGTAAGATGCATTCCCTCTCTTCTCTTTCTCTTCATCTTTACATCCAAACACACAAGTAAGTTTTGTTTTTTTTTTTTTTGTTTTTTTTTACTTTCTTTTCCCTTTTCCTTTCAAGTTATTCTAGGATCACAATATTTAGGGCCTATTTGGTTAGCTAAAAAAAGAAGTTTTTTTTTGTTTTCATTTGAGTTTTCAGTGGGACCCATAACAACAACAAAAAAAAAAAAAAAAAAAAAAAAAAAAAAAAAAAAACTTGTTTGGTTTAAAAACTTGTACTTAGTTTTCATTCTCAGTATACTAAAAGTTGGATTTGAATACAAAAAATGAAAACACATTTTCAGTGTTTTCATTTTCATAGAAAATGAATACAATGGCAATTTCGTAAATATTGTAAAAATGCAAAGGGCCCCACCTGATTGGTGTGAGTGTGTGTAAGTGAAAAAAGTGACTTTGAACAAAAAAAATTAGAAAACAATGTCAAACCGTGTATGGTGAATTTTATACTCAAATTATGTATTCAAAAAAAATTTATCTTTTATACTCAAATTATGTATTCAAAATAATTTATCAAACACCTTACATATAAAAATGGGTCCTTTTTTCTATATTCAATTTTAGAATTTGAATACAGAAAAGAAAAAATGAAAAGTGAATACATCACTTTTTAGAACCAAACAAGGCCTTACCACATTATTTTCACAACTATTTTATATAGTAGATTGTAATTATCTACTTATCATACTCACATGAACTCACTGTTAGGTTCTAAAAGTTTTAAACAATTGACAAATTGTGAACACAAACTTGTCTAGATATAGATCCTAGAGCCTATAGGTATTATTAGATAATACTCAAGGTGATTCAAGTTAAGATTCAAGAATATACAAGTTGTAGAAAGAAGAATTTAGAATTTTCCTGATTCGATCGATTGAGAGACAGGCTCAATTGATCGAGAGTCATATCTGTAGAATTTTAATTAAGCCCAAAGAGCAGTTCAAGCCCAAAGAGGATTAGGGTTTCAGATCTATTTCTTCTAGTATATAAAGAAAATCCTAAGCACATTTTTGTAAGGCTTTCAGAGAGAGAAGAGTGTGTCTCTTTTATATCTCGGTTTTGTACCCAAAAAGCTCTTTCATATCTTCTACTGGTGCTATTCCTTGAAAAATCCCAAAATTCGATATTGAAGAAGTTGATGCCTTTTCTAGTCATCAAAGGTGTTGATGCCTTTTCTAGTCATCAAAGGTGTTGATGATCTGAACCTTCAAGGGTGGTTTTGGAGTCACAAACAGGAGAGTTTATGTTGATAAACCCTTGAGTGGAATCTCAAAGTCACAAGTGTGGGTGCTTCTGTTGCAAAGGCCTAATAGAGAAGAAGTCTAAAGATTCGGAGCTTGCACAAGGTCGTGTTAGTAAGGTTTACATGTGGTTGTAATAGGATATTAATGTTCTAAGTCTTATTGTAAACTTCGATTCTTTATAGTGGATTTGTTTTTTACCTTGAGGATAGCTAAGTTAAATCCTCCGCAGGTCTTTCACCTGTTTGGTTTTCCTAGGCGATCATATTATTGTGTTCTTTATTTTTTGATACTTTACATGATATGACTTTGTTGTTTTAAAGTAGATCTAAATAATAAACCTAAGTATTCACTTGGTTAATTAATTAGGTTAAACAATCTAGTTTATAGGGATTTAAAACCTAATACTCACTATTTTTTCTCCATAGATAACCCAACCACATAAAGTGATAAAACAATTGTGGAAAATTATGTAGTAAATGTTGTGATCTAGAATTATTGCTTAGTACTTTTCTCTTCCCTTTCCTTCTATTAATCTCTACTCTCTATCGTCCATATTTGGTATGTGGAACATGGGGCCACAACATTAATGAAAGCGATTCTGTTCAGATATTCATTTGTTTTTTCCTTTTTTGAGAATCTGTTCAGATTTTGTGTATGGTATAGCACTGCGCGACTTTAATTTATATCCAATACATCTAGAGGCAACTTGCTCTATACTGTGAGTATAAAACTACACTTTACAGGCTGACAATTGCACTATCAGAGAGTATGAAGATTTCTATCCGTCTTTTGCTTACTCTCTCTGTAGCCATTGTATTGTTCGTTGTTTTTATGTCAATGTTACGACCTGCAGAGTCCTTAAATGGTGGTTCTGAATATGAAGTTCGTGTGGTCAATGGGTTCACAAACAACTCGTCATTGCCTCTGGTCATTTGGTGTGCTTCAAAAGACAGTGAATTGGGAGGACGTGCACTTCAAGAGCATGACGATTTCAGCTGGAGACTCAGGACCAACATATGGGGCACCACTCATTTTTGGTGCACCATGAAATGGGACCAAATGAGGAAGAGTTTTGATGCGTTTAAGGCTTCCAGAGATGCTTATCGATGTGGGACTGCTAGGAAGTGCTCTTGGTTGGTCAAAGAGGATGGGTTTTATTTCAGCAACGATGAAGTGAATTGGCAAAAGGACTTTCCATGGTACTAGGTTTTGCAATGGTACTTTGTTCATGAGAATGTAGCAAGAAGTTATGGTTTCAGAGACTGTAGCGGCTAACTGAGGACTTACTATTGAAATAGAGAAGAAATGGCACTCGTACTTCTTTGCTACCTTTACTTGTTTTTAGATACGATATTATAATCATAATATAGAATAAAGGACTTGTTGGGAAGCTTTTCTACAATCCCTGTATTGGATTGTGAGTGAGTGTGAGAAGCACTATATTTCAGAGGCACAGTGTCAAATTTTTTTTTTTTTTTTTTGGGGCTGAATGAGGCACAATGTCAATTGAATATTCAACTAATTAGAGCCTGAGAATCTGAGAAATCAAAAAGATTATGTAAAGGTAGAGTTTTTTTCCCCCCTGTTTATGATAAGATAGTGGTTCTTAAGCATGCATATGATTAGAAAACTTGATAAAATAATCGTAAAGTCCAATTATTTAAGAGATTGATGTTACGTATTTATTGTGGGCTAATCATATCTAGCTTTATCAAAAGAAATTGTGGGCTAATCACTTGAATATGATCTACGGGATTTGACAATTGCAATAATTTTGTTTCCCAAAAAAAAATCAATAATTATATTAAAATTTTAATAAATAAATAGTAAGCAAAATATTTTTTTTCTTTTGAAAAAATAGAATTACATTAAAAAAATTATATCTTTCAAATAGAGTTCTACAAAGAAAATTATCTTATTAAATGATCTCTTGACACCTCCTCTCATAACATATATGAATCTCTATATTGTAAGTGACACTATCACATAAAATACTTATATACTAGCATTATGTCCGTGCGATACACGGCTTAATCAAAATTCATATGTAGATAATTTTATAATTAATTTACTTAAAATTAAATAATAAAATAGAAATAAATGAATATTTTTCTTTAAAGTTATATAATGAATGTGTATTGTGTGAGACTAAAATAACAACAACAATAATAATACCCAAAATGAGATGAATACAATTCATAAATTATTTTTTTATGAAGTTAATTATATATTAATGACGGGGTTGGCTTCAAAAAAAAAATCAACTAAACAAAATGATGGCACTGCAATCCATTTATTTTGGAGATAGGATTTTATTTACTCTTAAAAATAAAGGATTAGATGAAGAATTTGGATTGCAATCCAATTTATCAACTTAGAAATTATAGAAAAAGAAGATAAGAAAATTATATCTTTTTTTTTAATAAAAGAAAGTACAAAAATTTCAGTACGATGCATAGGGCTTAATCAAGAATTGCATGTAAACTGAAAATAAGAAAATATTTCTTAGTTTCATTGAAATTAAATGATAAAATAGATAATAAAAAAAATTATTCTTTTACTTTTTTTTTTTTTTGGAAGTGAAGTACTCTTTTAGTTTAAGTTAAAACATAAAAAAACCACAATATACACACAGATATAAATGAAAATACTTAGGATTGAATATATAAATGCAATCCATAAAATAATTTAAAACATGGTTTGGTAAAAGATTCGATTAAAAAAATGATAATAAAATGTTTATCTGTAAATCTAAAATCAAAAAAACTTATTTCATTTAAATATTTTATATGGTTCCAAAGAGATTTTATCTCTAACCTAATTAATTTCATTAAATTAGAGAATTAAAATTTTTCCGCTTACATCATTTAGTATTTTTTTTAGTAATATTTAAACTTAAGAAATAGTAAATAAATAGATTTATTTACTTAATTAAATCATTATATATAATTAGATATAGTCTAAGAGAATTATATAAGTTTATTTATTTTAAGATCACTATTACAGTTATATTTGAAAAAAAATTGGTAATGATCAATACCTTGATGCTACCATTTAATGGTCCTCTTCCTCATCTTGTTCTTCCTCCTAATCATTGGACGTCTTTTTCTTCCTCCTAATCATTGGATCAAGGTTGTGGCGATTGTGTTGCATTGTTTATATTGGGAACTACTTGAGTTCATTAAAAAAAAAAAAAAAAATACTCGGCTTTTTTGTACTCTTTTTCAAATTCAAATATTCTTTTTTTTTTCTTTACCTCATTCTCACACCCCAAAATAAATAATAAATAAAATAAAAGAAGGGTGGGTATACCTGACTCATATGGTGAAATCCTATATCTGAAAATTGGTTCAGAGAATCAAAGATTCAAAGGTTTTAGTACTCATAATCTCACCACCACTATTCTCTGTCAACATATTCTTGTTCTTCGAGTTGATTACTGTTTTGAGCCATTGCATTGCATTTTATAGATTTTTGTGATGGGCGAAGTTAATCAGTTTTTTTGTGGGGGTGAGCTCACATAATGACAGGAGTACTAAATAGCTTAGTGTATAAGAATATTAGTAGATCTGGGATTTGAGAAGAAAATAACTTGATATGAACAAAAAAGAAAAATGAGCTTATCTAATCAAGAAGTTTAGGTATACTTTATCCCAAGAAATAGTCAATGTTATTGGCTACAAAAAAAAAAGAAATAAATTTATAAGTTTTTACGTGAAACAGGTGAAGTAGAGTGAAGTAGCTTTTTTTTGAAAAAAAAGAAAAGAAACTACTAAAAAACTCTTACATGAGGTGAAGTAGTTTTTCTTTTACGTGAAGTAGGTTTTTTTTTTTTTTTTTTTTAGATAAACTAATTAATGATAAGAATGAATTACAATCCTCATGAAATAAACTGCTTAATGATAAGAATGAATTTTTAGTTCTTTAAAAATCTATAAATTTAATAAAATTTCTGCAATTTGGTGAAGACACTTGGCCCAACCACGGCGTCTAAACCCAACTTTTATTATATATAATATGATATGATATAATATGATATAAAAATAATCTAATTTAAAAGATATTGTATTTTACAATATTCATTACTGTCAAATGTTGTATTTATCTACAATAATATCTATAATAGCGAAAATTCCAATTTAGAAGATCGAAAGGGGAATACTCTAACGAGGCAATTTGAAAACTCAATATTTACAAACATCAGTTTGTTATTATTTTATAGTAAATAAATAGTAACCTAAATATTTTTCAATTTCAAAGGGTTGAATAGAATGAATCACAAATGTGTTGTCTAGTTTATAATTTTTTTTTTTTTTATAATTCGATAGTTACAACAAGGATCAAAGAATAGGGATTTGAATTACCTTGGTCATCTTAGAAACATTAGAATATATCAAGTTAAACTATAAAATTCTTTGCACTCAACTTATTAACTTGACAACCTTTCGCACATAACATGATCATATGAGGTTCAATATCCCTTATAAGTCAAGTTCTCTTTTGCTTATAATGATGAGGGAGGATTTTTTTTTTTTTTTTTTTTTTAACCCCCTTTTTTTGAGAGAGAAGAGAGGAAGGATGAACTTGAATCCAAAATCTCAAGATCTAGAAAGTGTCACCATGAATTTTTACTGCGAGCCAAATTCTTCACTCACTACTTATGTTCCTCTAAAATCAGCTACAACAAGAGAATAATAAAAAGAGAGAATATTTACTTTGGTAACTGACTTTTTGTACGTTCTATGAAAAGATGGCCTATTTGGCCTCTTGCCAACGAATTGATAGTGTCTTTGAATTTTTTATTTTTTATTCTTTATTTGCCAACTATACCCTCCGCACCTCCCCCAAATGGAAAAAGTGGACCTCTATTGAGTCTTGTCCCTATCTAGCCTTCCCCAGACAAATCAACTCGTTCCATTCCTTCCCTTTTTTTTTTGTGAAGATTATATTATTATGTTATCTCCATGAGAGAGTATTTTAATTTTTTAATTTTTTTTTTTGAGGAACTTATATTACTTTTAATAGATATTTTTTTAAAAAGAGTATTTCTTTTAAAGAATTAACAAATCTAGCAATTAGTAATGCTAATAAGTTCATTCTCAAAAAAAAAAAGTAATGCTAATAAGTTATTATTCTCTTGTCAACTCACTATACAACATGTTAATCTTTCTTTCCAGAATTATGTAATTTAATTTTATTCATACTTTATCAATTACAGTTCCTTCTTTTTTTTCTTAACTAGTCAATGATTTTTTCTTACTTATTTATGTCTAAATATGAAATTGATAATTATGATAGTTATTAATTGACATTAATTTATTACTACTTTTTTTTAAATGAAACTATCTATTCTAACATTTAATATAGAGTTTTAAAAGAATTTGAACTCAATTGTGTATATATATATATATATATTAATATTAAATCAATGACATATAAAATTGTAATGCCTCAAAAACTTATGTGGTCAAAAGTCTTATAACTTAATCGACACCTTCTTGTACGTATCTCTAACAGAAATGTCCCTGATTTAAATCTCTCATCTTCTATTATAACTATCGAATTATCAAATAAAAAAAAAAATTTTGATGTGGCAAGAAATTATGCAATCAACAAAGAGTTAAATATCTTCTGTCTTTTATATAATATAGATTATAGATTAGGTAGCAACCTATGCAATGTACATGACAGCTCAATATGATTTTATCTAAAATAAGTGATTTTCTCTCTTTTGTTTGTATATAAATATGAAATTTGATATTTAAGATAGTTATTAATAGGTATTTATTATGATTTTGTTTTTAAATAAAATATTAAATATGAAATTTGATAATTATGATAGTTATTAATATGTATTAATTATGATTGTGTTTTTTAAATGAAATATTAAATATGAAATTTGATAATTATGATAGTTATTAATAAGTATTTATTATGATTTTGTTTTTATATGTAACTATTAAATATGAAACTTGATAATTATGATAGTCATTAAAAAGTATTTATTATGAATGTTTTCTTAAAGAATAATGCTAGAGATACAAATTGCTGATGTGGTGAGTGAGTATTGATAAATGAAAAAGTGATATTAATGGTAATATTAAATATATAATTATGGTAATCGTTTATATACATTTATTGTGATTGTGTTTGTATATGGAATGATCTATTTTATCATTTGAAAAATATATGATGTGGCAAAATTATAATCAAGGATTTAAATATAGAACATATTTAAACTAAATTTTATATATATATATATCGAGAGAGAGAGAGAGAGAGAGAGAGAGAGAGAGAGAAGCAATTCCAAATTACAATGAATGAAAATTATTAACCTTTACAAATAAATAGAAAGCCTCGAAGCACGCGCACGAACGCATGCTCAAAAGGTAGTAAATAATTATTTTTCTTGTATTAGAAAAATCGATGTTCTAATTTTAAGGTATTAACGTATAAGAGCTTATACAATAGGAAGCTTAATGATTTTTTAAAATAAAAACAACTATAGATTAATAATAAAAGTTAAAAACAAAAGTAAAGAACTAATTCATATCACAAAAACTATCAGTCTATCACTATATATGATTTAGGTTGCCATTTATTGCAATGAACTATAATTGATAAATTAGTTAGGTGATATCTACCAAACCAAAGTTATCAAATCATAATCATGCATTTAATTTTTAATTTTCAATTGAAAAGATATGTTAGCTTACTTTGAAGAAATTATTAGAATCACCAAGTTATGAATATAAATGTGAAGTGAAGCCTTAATTATCATCAAATTATTAACTTGGAGGAGTAACAAAAGTTACTTTTTTTTCAGTATATATATACTTAAATTATTTTATTAGATTAGTAAAATATGTTATTAATTTTTTTATGGGAAAATATGTTATTAATTAATATTCAATTTTATCCTTCAAAATTGAAATGAAGTGAAATCTTAATAATAAATCTATATTATAAATTTTTATCGATATTGTTTGTTGGTGGCTTGAGTCCAGTACTCATGTACATTGAACCCAATTTTTGTTCTCATATCTTCCTCAAAAAAAAAAAAAAAAAAAAAAAAAAAAAAAAAAAAAAAAAAAAAAAAAAAAAAAAATTGTTCTCATATAGTTTGACTCTAGTCTTGAGACACCTGGGTGAGCTCTTGCATAGTTGCATCTATTGTTCCAACGTGGTTATCCACTTGCTATCTGGATTAGAAGGACCCAATTTGGCTACCTAGTCCATGGAAGCGAAAGGAACCGCTGGCAGAACTATGCCAACTGTTGGTACCACTAGTAATATAGATTATAGATTTGACTCTAGTGACCTAGTCCTAAAATGCTTGCGCAAAGATAAAGATGATGTGAAGGGTCGTCATGTTGAGCCAACATGGGGGATTCTCTAATACTTAATCAAGATTAGATTTGGCTAGATTCTTATTTCCCATAGTAACGGCTAGAATTTCTCTTTAATTTGTTTCTACCCTCAATTAATATCAATATGATCCTTGGGCATGGAGTTCATACACAAATTAGGTTCCACAATGTTTGTATACCATTAAAATTTGAATTAGGAAGAGGTTTTCAGAAATTTTGAGGCTCTTTCTTTATATTAATCTTGAGATTCATAGGATTGCCTTCCAACATAATAGCCCAACTTACTTGACCTCGATCTTCATTGAAGTCAAGCTAGAAGATGAGTCCAAGCTCATCCATGTCGTCCTTAATTTTGAATTAAAGTGTATGGACAAGGATTGATACTCTCCAATTGAATTCTCCAGTTCCTTCCCATTTTTATATAGATAAAAAATACACATAAGAGGTCCGCTAGTAAATAATATTCATGTTGAACCTTATATTTGAATGCTATACAAAATTGTAGTGGTACACAATTAGTCCATTCATTATCAATGAACACGAGTTACACGGCACAACACTTCATCAAATTTGTATGTCACGCATGACTAATTTTCTGCTGCGTATGATTAAGGATAAGAATTAGAAAAGGGGAAACTATGTCAGGTGTCAAGTGAACTTGCCAGAAAGGTAGAAGGGCCACATGCACTACAAAACCAAGAGACATGTTCAATCTAAAACGCACCTTTGCACTATAGCAATTAGCACTTTGCAGCTACTCTCTTTCTTGTTAGAAATATATTAGACATATTAGCCTAATTTAATAGGCTCAAGCTCACTCCTACTTATACTAGCTAGTAGTCTAAAGTTTAGTTGCCTATATATACTCATGTTACGGTTCATTGTAATATAAGTTATTGTACTACACTCTTATACAATAAGGTTGTAACCCTTAAGGGATTCCTCTGTGGACGTAGGCCGACAAGGTTGAACTACGTATCCTCGTGTTCCTATTCTATGCTTCTCCTTTCACATCTATTCTAGCATATACAAAATGGTATAATATATCTCGTTACTATATTTAACATTTCTATTGCCAATAAAGAACGAAAATGGAGTCTGGGAAAGAGTTCCTTATTAGGAGATAGATCCATTAACACAGAGCATACCAATATTTTCTAAGATATCTTTTTATCTTTGCACTGTTTCGTTAACAGTGTTCTTCCTTCTTGACATGGTTAGAGTCTGCCATATACTCATTTAAAATAGCGTTAGTGCCCTTCCGACCCTAGTGTATTTGATTGGGCCAACTTAGTGCGTCAATTATATTAGCATGTTTTCATTGCAACAAAAGTTTGCTCAAATGTTGAGAATTTCAAATCTTGAGATCAATAAATTCTTGATAGTTTAAATTTTCGTGAAAATTAAAATTCCTAAAAGTTGATATTTATGTTGTTTGGATATAATTAGAATTTAAATTCATATCATATTACAAAACCTATATTAAAAATATAAATTTAGTTGTTTAAAATAATCGCACATATTCTTTCATTCACCAAAGAATAATTATTTAACTATTAAGATTATTTATTTGAATAAAAAATGCTTTAAACATTAATAAATATCAAATTTGAAAAATACATACTTTCGTTGTATAATTAAATAAACTGAATTAGTATTTTTTTTTTTTAAGTTGAATTTAAGTGTCACGTTATTAATTCTTAAAATTTGCGAGAATTAACATTTTTCTTACATAAGTGGTGAGAGTTATAATTATCACATTTCTTAAGAATTGAAATATCCATACAAATTATAATTCTTGAGATTATTTTTCAAGCGAACCACATTTTTTAAAATTAACAATTTCATCCCAAACTCCTACAAAACGAATATGTCCAGAAAGAAATACAAAAAATATTATCGTTTGTGTTCATATTATCGTTTATATTTTGTTTGGATGAGAAAGGATTTTACTTTGAGTTGTAATCTACGAATTTCAAATATTAATTTCCTTGGAGATTCTATAATATCTTTATGTTTTTTGAAGATATGGCAAATATTATGATCATAATAATGTATTTTTCAAGTGTTTTTAGTTCCACCATTCCTCCATGCATGAATATAATAAAATGTTAAGATCAAAAAAATTGAAATTAACAATTCTGGTCATAGTGGCCGGGTACTGGGTACCATATCCAAAGGTACCATAAAAGAATTTCCCATGTTTGGTTTAACTCTCCTTTTTCATGGAATCTTAACTTAGATATTTTGAGCATTTTGAGTCATAAAATTAAATTATATAGGGAAAGTAACATTTACAAATTTTACTAGCATTATTATTCCCATACTCACTATTATTATTTTTCATATTGTCACTACCACCTCTGTAGCCATCTTGATGTCACCACAACCACACCACATTGTTATTGCTACAATTTTCATCAACAATAACACTATTTGCCACCGTTGTTACGATGATTGTCATCACCACTACCTCCTACAAAACCACTACCACTTCCATCACTGCTACTACCTCTACCACTAGGGGTGTGTTGTGTGCATTCAACCTACCAATTCGATGCCTCAAGTTGATTTTTATGATTTGGTGAGTTAGGCTCGGTTATTTTTTTAGTCATAGTTAAGGTTAAGTTCAGATTGTTAGTTTTTTAAACTCATCTAGCTCAACATATATATAAGTATTTTATCACCCTTAATTTTTTTTTTTTTTTAGTTTTTTGAGAATTAGTTGTGATGCATTTAGATATTTGAAATATAATTTAAACATATTATATGAATTGTAGTAATTTATTGGGGAAAAAAGTACTTAAATGATACACTATATAATAAAAGTTGGTCCTAGAAACTATGGTTATGCCAAGTGGATACCCAACTTAATTGTCATATGTATTGCTTTTGATAATGGTTTTACTAAAAAATTTAGTAACTAAGGACGGATCTAGGTGAGGCCCAAAGGTGCCAGCCCCTGACCTTAAGGAGAAAAAAAAAAGTAAGTATATTCTCAGCCCAAAAATAGTATTTAAATATTTGGGCCCCCTCTTCCAAAAATTTTGGCCACCCTGCGCACCAAGATCATCAATCCAGCCCAAACCCAAACATATCAATCCTTAGCCCAAAAACTTAACAAATCTTATTAAAAAACAAAACAAAAATATTTAACAAAATGAAAACCCAATCAATGACAAACCAAATTAAAAACAAAAGACAAAATTTAAAGAGAGAGTCACGAGTTAAGAGAGACCGAGAGATGATTGTAATGTATTGAAAAAAAACTGGTATTTATGTCTATCTTTGTTGATAGATATATAATTGCACTTGATTTATTATTTTTTTAATACAAAATAAAATTCTACTTTAATCTAATTTAAGAATATTATGTGTATGAATTTGCTTCTTAGAGACTTTAACCTCCGGCCTTTGCTCCCATCACTTTATAAACACTTATATTTCTAGAGTAACCATCGTACCAAAGTGCATAGTAATTACACTTGATTTATTTAAAATGTTATTAGAAATGAAAGGATTGTTTTGCAGATTTCTAAGAAAGACGGGGGCTTAGAAGAAGAATAAAAAGAAAATGAGCAGTTGAGAGTTGAGACCTTTGTAAATCTTTTGAAAAATTAATTAGCTCACCACTAGTAGTTTTCGTTGCAGATTGACATTTGACAAAGCTACTGCTTGTTCTCAGTTCTCAGTTTCCCACCACACGCACGTTCTTCTCCTTCTTTTTTTCTTTTTCTATTTCACCTTTTGGCTTTTGCTTTCCGCCTATTTTCCTAGATTTATCTGCCATGAATCTCTATGCAAATTTTGAAATCTATGGACTGTGATCAGTAATCAGTAATGGGAAGTGAAAATGACTAATCTTTAGGTTCACTTTTCACCCATCTACAAGTCACGTGACCTCTTGTATTGTATTTTTATTTATTTTTTCTTTAACTAGGTGCAAACTGCAAATTATACTATTGCTACAATTTATCTTGAACTCCAAAAAAAAAAAAAAAAAAAAAGTATATATATAGTAATTATACTATATATTCTGTATATATTCTGCACATTTGTCCAATAATATAGTACTTTTTGTTCATTAAAAAACAATAATATAGTACTTTTTTATTTTTTAAATGTACACTTATCATGGTGAGTATTATTATTATTGTAAGGATAAAGGCCCATAATAATATGTTGGGCCTTGGGTTTTTGTCCGAGGACGCTGAATGGTTCGAGAATGGGCAAATAGTTATTTAGGATCCCAATTTAAAATCTCATAAGTAAGGAATGAATGGAAAGTGGTCCGAGGAGGAATTCCTACTCGAATGTGGTGTATGCAGCTCAAATATGTATTCCAGCAATTAGAATGACCCTCCAAGAAGCTACAATGATAGGAACATGCCTCATGAACATACAAGAAGGAAGGAAACCCAAAAATATCTAGAGGAAAGCTGCTGCCACCACATTAAATGTATTGCAGCTACTTTTCTAGCCGCATTTATATGGAGAAAACCTTTGAACAGTGTTACTTTGGCTACCACAACTCACAGAAAGTCAGAGAGGATCTCTGATGGAACAGGTACTCAAGTGGAGACTCAGATGATCAACAAATGTAGAATCAAGATGTTCCACAGGGAGCTATATAATGTGAGAGGCCCTCCATGAGAAAGTGATTGGAAAAATAGAGAGAAAGCACTATAGCAATCTAAATTGTCTCTGTATCCAACTGTAATCAATATATACAAGTTTGACCTCCTCGAACTGAAAGTCCATTGATATGAAAACCTCTTAATTATGTTTGATTGTCATTCAATTCAGTACTAGCCATTATTCAACTTATTAGGACCTAGTTCTTTGACCTACTCTCTATAAATTTATTGTATCGGGTTTATTAGGCTGAAACCCATACATTTTAGGCTTAGGCCGCAAATCAGGACCCTACAATTATTATTTTGGAACCAAATTATATATAAATAATTAGGGGTCCCTTGATTGTAATGCATTATGAAATAAACATTTTTGTATCTTTATCTTTGTTGATAGTTTCTTAATACTAGAGGGATGTTTATTTGGTATTTCACAATTTTTTTTTATTTATAATCGTCCTCCTAACTCGAAATCTTGGGTCCATCCCTCTTAGTAACAATGATAAAATTTAAATGACCCAATAGAATATTGTTGGACTAGGGATCATGTTTTGTGTTAATCACTTTATCTCAATTTAGAGAGAAATAATATAAGTAACTTTTGTTACTCACAAAAAATATATATAAGGTTTTTTACCTTTTTTTTCCCCCTTCTGTTTGACATTATATCTAGCTCCACTACTTGGGGAGAATCTGAATAACCTTGCGACCATATAGCACACGAATATGCACATTTTTTTGGGATGGATTTTGGTGCACAAGTATATTTATAAATTTTTTTTTATTGATGTTTAAGATTAGGATTTCAATTCTATAAATGTAATTATCTGACACAACAATTTTATTTTTATTTTTTTGAATGTAGGTAGATTTATACTAAACATAGTCGTAACATAGTCCTAATTAATACTTATTGGATAATTGGATAGTATAGGAACGTTGCCTTATAATAAGTACTCCTAATATAAATTGAATCGCTAGAAAATTAGGGAATATAATTTGACCTATAATAGATTATCTTAAAATTAATAAATCACTTATTATTTTGATAATAGATTTTCATATAAACTAAATTATTTTAAGAAACATCACAAAAGATAAATTATTTTTATAAACATAGCAAAAATTATGATGTCTAATACATACATAGACACCCTTGACGCAGTCCCAACTTTTTATTATCTATAATATATATAAGAGGATTCCCTTCTTTTGAATCGGACTTTTATATGGTTTAGAAATACCCTTATTAAATGAAGGGTAATTTTTTAGAAATAAAATCATAAATGTTAAATAACAAATTTCATTTTGAATTCAAAAAGATAACTCCTAATTCATAAAATAAAAAATAAAAAGAAGAAGAAGAAGAGAACTCCTAAAATTTAGGATTTTTTCCCCTTCACGTTCATTTTTTTATTCCCTAAATTTAGTTTTTTTTATTTCTTTTGTATAATAGATGCAAATTTTTAACCTTTATTCAAAAAAATAGAAAAGCCTCAACGTGCATGCTTAGAGACTAGTTATTAATAAAAGGATAGCATAATTTAATTGATAATACCAAAAAAATTATACATTCGATACATCATCAACTACAAGGGCGACAATGAAGGATGGAGGAGATAAGGGGTGTGTATGGGTTGGGTTGAGAGATTTTTTCAACTTAACCCACCAAGGTAGGTTAAAAAAAATTCAACTCAACCCAACTCATCACAAGTGTCCAACCCAACCCACATGGATCGGGTTGGACCCATAGGTTGGTCATTTTTTTAATTACTATTATTAATATTAAATTGACAATTAGAACAACACCACCACAAATAAGGCAAATTTATAACAAAATAATTATGAGCACAACATCAAACCAACATAAACTATATAAGGAGAACTTAAGATTTGGGTTTTATTTAGGAAGAGTGGCAAAAAATTAAATAACAAAATTGTATAATATTTTTTTAAATTTTAAATATATATTAAATATAGGTGGGTTGGGTCGTGTTAGGCAGATCTGTGAAACTTATAACCCGAACCCAACCCGACCCACTATAAAAACAAATTTCCCAACTAACCAAACCCACCAACCCCTAAAAATTGACCCAACTCGGCATGTTGAGTTGGATCAGGTCAGTTTTAGTAGGTTGGCTAAACACCCCTACAAGAGACAATGAAGGATGTAGTTTCCTCCATCCATACATCTTTTGTAACATGACTCAAACCAAATCTTGCCAAAGAAAGAGCTATCCTATTATATCTTTCATCAAAAAAAAAAAAAAAAAAGGAAGTCATCATCTCATTTGCCCTTTCTAATAGGTGAGTAGAAATAAGAGTAGCACTTTTTTTTTCTTTTTTTTTTCTTTTTTATAAAGATAGTTATAATATGTTGTTAACCCCTTATCTCAAATCATTTTTTCCCATAAACTCCCAAACATTTTGTGTATAAAAAAAAAAATGACAATTAAGTAACAAGGCTCTGGGTAAATAAGTGTAGCTTTTGAACCTTCATATATCTCCCAATGTAAACAAGGCTCTTGGCACACAATAAAAGTTAGGCCAAAATAATAATTTTTTATGACATGTGACGGGAGGATAATGGGCCATGTGGCATGTAGGAATTATAATTGACATATCACAAAAGGCAAGAATAAAGAAGAAGACTGAAGAGAATACATGAAACGAGACCATAAGCAACCGGAGCATAAACCAAAGTACTTTTGAGATCATTACTTAGTACTAGATTTTAGATGGCGTTTAGTTTGTTGTGATGTGCCCTTAATGTGATGCACATTACGATGATATGACATTAAAGTTTTTGTTTTATTTTATTTTTTCTAACATTTCCATAATTTAAAATTACAAAATATAAAATTACATCATCTTAATTTCATAACTTCTCTAAACAATGTAATATTGTATTCTTGTATTGAGATTAGATTAATGTAAGATTACAATAACTTAATATTAGTATATTACGATGTAATGTAACATCACGGTGAACCAAACGTCCCCTTAAGGAGTGGTTTGTAATCAAGTGAGTTTAATTTCCTTGTACTTGTATTTTCATTTCAATCAAGTAGTCAAGTAATTTGACGCAATTTTTAGTTGTTTATTGAAGTTAGTCTAATTTATTGTTTATTTGTTTCTCAAAAAAAATATATTGTTTATTTTGAAGCATTTTAGTGTGAGCAATTAAGAGGGCTTGAATCCCTTGCATCTCCTGCAATTAATTTGAGATGATTTGCTTTGTTTTTATTTTATTAGAGATTATTTACTTTGCGCTGTTTAATTTCAAGATGATGCACTTTGCGCTATTAAGTACACTATGAGTGTTCAACGTCTTTCTCCTCAAAAAAAAAAAAAAAAAAAAAAAAAAAAAAAAAAAAAAAACTATTGGCTTGTTTGGATGGAGAGGGTAAGGAGAATGAGTAGAGTAGAGTAGAGTTGGCTAAAAATAAGCTAATTTTGTATTAAATCTACTCTACTCTATTCTACTCCCCCTCAATCCAAACGGACCATACAAGTAAGCTTGGTAACTTAGGCAAACAATTCAACTTAGTCAATTAGGAACTTAGAGCCCATTTGGTTTAGAGATAGCTAAGTTTTCATAACTCAATTTTCAAAACTCAAACCCAAAACTCATAACTCCCTACTAAAACCTCACCATCACTCAAAAATTACAAAATACATTTTTGGACTCAATTCTTAGTTACATATCTTAGTCACTTAGGATTTCTCATTCTCGTTGTTAACCAGCACATTTCTCAAAAAGTCTTATTAGGTTAAGCAATTTTGAACCCCAAGCCCTAATCTAAGAAGTAAGGTATATTCACTTCAAGCTACTAGCAATATCTTGAGATCCACCTCGAGTAATTTGTAAGCAGCAGTAAAAGACTAAAGTTGATATAAAATTAATCAAAGTATCAAACAATAATGCTAACATTTGAGATTCATATGACATAAGGGGGGAAGAATCAAAAAGAGAGAAAATTCATTCCGCACAAACACAGTGTGTGGAACACAATTTTAATTATATAGCATTTTATTTGGAGATGAGTTTATATAAAACTAATCGTATGTTCAATGTTTTGTTGACAAATGACAATAATTGACTATTAGTTGTTATGAAAACAAAAAAAAAAAAAACAAAAAACAAAACAAAATTGACTATTAGTCTATTATAAATAATTGTGTAGTACATATTAACAAAATTTTGAATACTTTTTGGTAGCTTTTTTGGATTAACCACTAGAATAGAATATTTTAGTATCGATACATACTTGTGTACCATTATAGGATTATTGATATTTGTAAATATATACATGCACTTTATATTTGTAAAGATACTCATAAAATAAATAAAAGAACTAAATAATTAATGTCATCTCATTACTCAATATAAAAGGTTTACAACTTGAAAAAATCATTACTAATAGCCAAATCATTTCATATACTCATCTTAGAACTATGCTCAAAATAAAATCAAAAAATTAAATAAAAAAAAGAAAAAGAAATAACCAATCAAAAAATGAATTTTACATGAGTAGGTCTAATTGGGAGAAAAAATTATCGAAATACCAAAAGTTAGGGGAAAAAAACAATTATAACTCGGCCCAAATTCTGTTTTGATTCTGGTTCAAAAAAGAAATTTCTTCATAAATGGCTTAAATAGGCCAAAATGCACTAAAAACCGAATATGGAAAAAGACTTTAGTATAAAATGAAATTCAAAACATTGCATATTAGCATTTTGGGGAAAATGGGCATTTTTCCCTAATTTACAAACTATGCAACAAAATGCCCATGTTTTGAAACTATTTAGCAAAATGTCCTTATTTTTTAAACTTGATTTAAAAAAAAAAAAAAAAAAAATCGAGTTACAGGTGGAACTCGACATTAGTAATGTCTAGTTCTATGCATATTTTGTCACTTAAATTTTTTTGAAAATTTAAGTAGAACTCGACATTACTAATGTTGAGTTCCACTTAAAAATATTCATATAACTTGATTTTGAGGATATCGAGTTTTACACATAAATCAATTTTGTTAAAATCAAGTTTAAAAAACAGGAACATTTTGCTAAATAATTTCAAAACAGGGGCATTTTACTGCATAGTTTGTAAATTAGGGGCAAATGTCCATTTCCCCTATCATTTGAGCAAAACACCATTTCCCCCTTATTAACTCGACCAACCATAGTAAACTCGAAAGGTTGTAGTTGATTTTGACCACTCGGGAGGTCAGATGCAAGTCAAACAAGGGCTTGAAATTTGTAATTTAGTCAGATTGTAAGTCTAGATAAGAGCCACCTAGTAAACTATACCTACATATATATGTGTGTGTCCCCTAGGTGGAAATGTCCTACTCGTTCCTTAGATTGCACTTTCTCTAATGTAGTCGAATGAGATTTTAACTTTTTGGAAAAAATACAATTTACACCTGCTAATTTTGCCCCAAAATCATTTAGTCCCTTTAAGCTTGAGGTTGATCATTTTAATTTAGTAACTTTACCCAAAAATCATTTTAGTCCTTTAAGTATGAAGTTAGTAATTTTAGTTGAGTAACTTTGCCAAAAAATTATTTTATTAGTCATTTAAGTTTAAAGTTTGTCATTTTTGTCCAGTAACTTTACCCAAAAATCATTTTAGTTCTTTAAGGCTAAAAGTCTAAATTGATTTTGTATGACCAACTTCAAACTTAAAATGATTAAAATGATTTTTGTCCATCTGTCTCTCTCTCTCTCTCTCTCTCCTACACAAACTCACTCAATATCTCAATCGACCCATTTAATAAGTCCCCTCTCTCTCCCCTACACAAACTCACTCAACATCTTAGTTGATCCATTTAAAAAGTCCCTAAATCTCTCAACCCCTCACTCTCACACACTACCTCTCTAAGCCATCTCCCTCACTTAGCCTTCTCTCACTTGTTGATGATGCCATGTAGTCCATAAATTGTTCCTTATTCATTTTTCTTTCAAAAATATTTTTTAAATTTAAATTAGATTACTATATTTTGAACCATTTAATTCATATATTTTTTATATTACCCATGGATTTGTTTAATTTTTTGTAGTTGTATAATTCATTTCCTTATAGTTGGCTTTTAGAATCATTTGGAGATTTTACTCCCTTTGTCTAATTCATTGGCTTATGGGGTATTAGGACTTGGAAATTTAATCTTCCCATGCTTTGTACAAACAAATTTTAAAGTTCAATTATTTGTTGAAAAATATTTTTATTGTTAATTTCTCAATATATACAAATTGAAACTACATCCCAATGGTGGAAGTTGTGGTTTATTGTTCTTTCTAGTCTTGTGGAGTCGCTGACCATTAAATCCTTCAAATCAACTAAAAATCAAAATCTTCTTCCTCCTATGGATGTTGGAAACGCAACCCACTTTATTAATATCAATATTCAACTAAAATATAATATGTCTCTAATGTTTTTAAAAGTGAGGCTTTAGGGCCTTGGATTAATACCATGGACCTATATCATGTTCCTTTATGAGTTTTTTAGGTTATTACAGTTGTTAGAAGCCTTTTTAATAATTTTTCTCATTGACTCCATTGTTTTCATTGTTTTGATTCCTATCTCACTATGAGAAACAAGGGTCCGATATTAATATTTCTGAAAGGGATAACCCAATTGTCAATATCATACTCTCTAGATTGATGTTTTTACATTTTGAGTTGACACTTGTTAAGTTGTTATGTTTATGTTTATAAAGTTTTTATATATATAAATATTGTATTCAAAACATATGGTTCTTAATTCTCTACATTTGTAATCCTTTAGGTCTTTTAACATGGTATATGAAAAGTAAACTAGCTAGATATGTTAAAATTGATTAAGCATCTTCCAAAAAAAGATAATAACAAAAAATTCAAATATTGAAATATAAAAATTAATTAAGCACAAATACAGTTCATATGTATGTTAATTTTTTTTCTTTAGTATATGTTTTGAGTGTTTGGTTTCTTAAAAAAGAAATTAGTATTTGAATATCATTTTTCCATGGCTGCTTATTAATAGTGCACAAATCTTTTCATTGAATTTTATTTTTTTTTCATTTAAATTTTCTTTCTTTTGGAAAAACAAATCCGTATTGGGTTTAGAACGTGAAAGTCATATTCAAACTCACCCAATGCAACCTCAATTGAAAGTTTTCATAATAGCTGGGCTATATGCTATGGTAGATAGAAGTAAGTGATCGAATGAATATCAATTTATTTTCAATAGATATCTGTAGACTACGTTGAGCATATAGGAAAAATTAGAATATGTTTTACACTTTTTGTTAATAAGAATTATGATTTTAATATCACTCTAATTATGATTTTAATATCACTCTAATAAGATTTATGATTTTTTAAAATGTATTCACTAGGAGATTATTTAATTAGTATATGTTAGTACTTAGTAAATTACATCTTTTCTTAGACTTAAAAAAATGGTGCGGTTATTGAACAATGGAGTACATACTTGAAGGAGCATTCATATGTGAATATGCTAGGGTATTTGCTTGAGTACTTGTAAGAATTAAAGTAAAACTAAATAAGGTCAAATATCTTTAAAAATTGAAACTTTTTTGAGGGGTTAGTTGTCTCTCATATTTACAGTATAAAGTTGTTTTATATATTAAAAACATAAGAAAATTTTAGTATAATTCATGTTTAAATTTGAAAAAAAAAAGTAACATATGTTTATAACTTGAAAATTTTCAATGTTTATGTGTATGTTTATGAAACTTTTGTTTAAAACCTATATTAAAAAACTGTTTTAATTTTCACCCGTTGTACTCCTTTATGATTTTTAGAAAATGTATATGAAAAAAAAATTAGAAATCTTTTGGCAAGTTAGAAAAATAAAATAAAAATACCAACATAAATTTCACATATTAGAAAAATGAAAAACCTTTAATTTGAGCATACACATTTCAATGTCAAAGATTATCTAATTTTATTTTTGGTGTGTGCTTCCATTTTTTGTACTTTCATTAATCATGTTTTGGAGTTTGTTGTAGCACTAAAGTTTTTTTTTTTTTTTTTTGTTATTTTAAGCACTAGATAATTGGTTTAATATAACTCTTATGCAGGAATTTAAAAATAAACTAAGTTTAAAATGCATTTAGTGAGAGAATTTTAAATAAATAGAGGCTAACAATTAGTATATTACATATTTCAATTATTTTTATAGCTAAAAAAAGATGGCGGAGCTTTTGAACACTTGAAGACAGGGATGGACCTAGGTGGGGACCTAAGGGGGCCCAGCCCCTTTGGCCCAAATTTTTTTTTTTTACTTATTATATTTTTCATTTTTGTAGTTGCCCCCCTCCTCCCCAATCAGCATAGTTAGCCTAGCACAACTAACAACTATCTAACCCAAAAACTTTACACAAATAATAAAAGCATTTACAATGATTATTGTATTTTAGCAAAAAAACTATTTTACCATCAAAGAACCAAAACACCATATGTTATTGGAGAAGTTAAAGATAATTTTTTGCAAATAGTAAACTGGTATAAATACTAGTTGACTGTAGCAAGTTTTTTTTTTTTCTTTTGAGGGAATAACTGTAGCAAGTTGTTAAAAATAAATTGCAATAGCTTATAAAAGTTATCTCTCTTCCTTCAATTAAAAAACTCAAATTCTCTTTCTTCCTTTATTATTTTAATAAGTTTTTTATATTATTTTAAAAGAAGTGGTAAAAAAAAACATTTGATATTGGGTGTATCGTAAATTGAGGTAGTAACATAGATAAAGTAGTTTTTTGAGTTACTAAAAGCTAAATGTTTTACCATTACTACTGTAAATGCTCTAACCTCAAAAAAATAAAAATCCTAGCGAGCCTAGTATTAAAAAAAACTTATTATTATTATTATATAAAGACTCTGTGTATTTATAATTTGTTAATACTATATGAATGCCTATTTGGAATTTTTTTCTTTTTTCTTTTTTTTTTTTGGCTTATACTTCGGCCTCCTCTAACTTAAAATTCTAGGTCCGTCCTTGCTTGAAGATATTTCCGAACGAGCTTTGTGTGAGAATATGTTAGAAAATCAATGAAACACTTTTAGTTCAGGTGATTACCTTCAAATCACAACTCACGAAAATATTAAAAGAAAAGGATATAGACTTCAAACACTACTTGAAGACATACCTAAAGGAGTCTTTGTGTGTGAATATATTTAAATAATATGAATCAATTTATTTTTTATGGCTAGCTTCAAATCATTGTTAACAAAAATACTTGATGAAAATAATGTGAATTTTGAAAATTTAAAGAAATAACTTAAGGGACCATTGTATCTTAATATTAGTAGAAAATAGATAGAACACTTTATTTCTTTTATTTTGTTAGCTCCAAATCATAGTTAAGGAAAGTACCCATAAAAATTAGTGGGGGGGAGGGGGGGGGAACAAGACCGGATATCTTCAAATTTTGATTTTTTTTTTTTTTTAAATAGTTTAAAAACTTCAAAGGTTTTTTTGTGTCTTGTATATATAGTTTAAAATTGATTTATACATTAAAACAAAAGAACTGTGTGTAACCAATGTAATGAAGTCAAATGTTGGTGTAAGAATTTCAATATATTCTTATTTATATATGTGAGGAATAAATTGCATATCTTTATAAGGTCTTTACTTAAAAATAATAATAATAATAATTCTAATGTTTTTTAATTTTTTTTTTTTTTTTTAAAAAAAAAAAAACTGGATGAAGTATGATTCAAGGGTAAAAAAAACTAGTGGATGAAGTATGAGGCGAGGGTGTTTTCAACCCATATCGAGGGTTTCTATCAAATTTGAGAAGCAAGAAGATAAACTAATATTCAAGACAAGATGGTTTCCCCCAAAGAGTCCAAAATGAGGACATGTACAAACTAAGACAAGGGTTTCTCCAAAGAGATTGATACGATAATCAACCCAAGATGACAGTGTTAAGTTGTGATTTTTCCATGTTAGTTTTTTTGGCTTTATTTTGTACCAATTTGATTGTAAATCTTTCAATCATTATATTTTTGTGGGGTTTATTATACTACATTTAGATTTCAAGTTGGTGAAGATTTGCTCAAAATAGGAGCTCTGACGACTAGTTGGTGACTTGATCCTAGATCAAGCCGCCAGAAGACATGTGAGCAACATGTGAGTATTTGAAATTTATTTATGCCAAGTGACTAACAGCTGGCTCGCGGGTAGGCCAACCCACTAATGAGTCTCTAGGAACTTTGATAGCTCATTTTTGTATGACTCTTCCTCTCTTTCACCCACACTATATACGCCTTCATTACCTATGAATTGTAAAAAGAGTTTCTTACAGAAAACTATAGAAACACCATTTTAGAGTTAGTAATTGTGAGCCTATAAATTGCTACACCAATCTCTTAGATTTTCTCTACTCTATTTCCTCTCCAATTTTCATACCATGAGAGGAGCTTAACTCAAACAAAACCCATACAAATCTGGATGTTGAGTGTGATTTGGAGCCTTGGGAAGCATTGGGTCTTTACCAATCTTTGGTGGTGCAACCAGTTTGAGTTGTGGGATCCAGAAAGCTTAAGAAGAAACAACTCTGAGAAGTCCATTGGTAACAGTGACTTAGAGGGCCAAAGTGCAGTAGGTAGATTAGGCTTGAAGAGTCTCTTGTTCATCCTTGTACTCCAACTTATTCTCATAATGAATCATTTTAGCTTGTCAGGTCACAGAGAGGTTTTTATGCCAAACTCTCTGGTTTTTTTCTTCGATAACACATCCAGTGTTATCTTGTATTTGCACCCTCTTCTCCTTTACTACTTTTTTTTTTTTGTCAATTATATATGTCCATGCTTTATTTGATAGCTTCAATTGATTAATCTGATAATCACGTAAATTAATTGAGTTTAGGTTAAACTTAATCTAGCCTAAAATTTGGGGGTCGTGTTTGCACCTAGTAATTAGACTAATGCACTTTCAGACATTTTCCCCATATCGTCAAAGATGTAGACCTTTCCAACCTGAAATGAGAGTTTCTTTCTGTAGTTTGAGATGAGGAAATTTCCAACCCATGACAATAATTCGCCGATAAAGTCCAAAGGAGGACATTCTAACCCGAGACAAGGGTATCTCAATAGAGTTCGAGGCAAGGACATCTCAATGGATTTCTAGATGAGGAAATCACTCACTTGATATGAAGGTTACCACAAAATTTAAAATTCTAATGAATAACTATCATTTCTTAATTATCTATAATCTCCTCATTCTTATCCAATTCACTTCAAAGCTTCTATAAATAAGTTTTTAATTCATTTTATGTGATTCCTTTTTTTAACGTTTATGTGATTTACTTGTCAGCTATTGATATTCTACAAGATTCCTTCTATTGATCATTGCTTTCTAATTATTTATATGACCTTCACTTTTTTATTCAACTTTCATACAAGATAAATCATTTAAGATACCAATCATATATATCATGGTTGTACCAAGTGGATATCCTATCTAATTGCCACGTGTACTACATAATAAATTATTATGTAGTACACAAGGCAACTAGATAGGATATCCACTATTAGTCAAGCTATTGTTGAAAGTGATGTAAAGAATTGTATAAATGCTATCAATGGACCATCCATACCATCTCCATGGAGGATCTAGGTTCTATGTTCAGACACTACCAAGTTAGCAGCTCTTTGTCAGTTTATTCAGTTCAAATGGGCTCTTAGAGAGGCAAATCAAGCCGATCCTGTTTTGGCTCCCTAATCTTTTAAAAATAAGTACTAAAGTTGTTTTATTCTTAGCTCTACTGCTTCTATTTTTTTGGTGATGTATTAGCTCTTGAGCAAGCTAAGATTATGGTTTCTAGTTTGTAGTTTTTGTTCCTTTGTTTTTAGTTTGTTGTTTTTGTTCCTTTGTTAATAAAATTTGTTGAATATAAAAAAAAAAATATATATATATATATATATATATATATTACTATTAACTTTATATTAACAGTTTTTTTTAATTATTGTTTCTCAATAAAATTATACATTGTAATGGTTTGTAACAAAAACCGCACAAAGCACGGGTCTTCAATTAGTAGTTGATGAAAACTTATAATTTATAAGTCATAAAACTTGTAAGCATCACCCACCAATCCATATGATTGATTTCTTCCTCATGTTAAAAACAAGTGGTACCTCAAGTAGGGGGGTTGCTAGAAGACTAAGGGAAGTCAAATTTCCCCAAACATGATATAGTAAAGATGGTTTTGGGAGTGATGACTTTTTGAAACTGTTTGATATATGGACAGTGCGTACGAGGAGTTAGAGATGGTTATCTACCCTAGGATGCTTCTCTTATTTATGACAATGATACTTTTACACTCTTTTTTTTTTTTTACATCTAGTTTTTTACATTCACTTTCATGTTTAAAATGCAGACATTTTTGTATCAATTGTAAATATTGATTAACAAAAAAAAAAAAAATAAAAGATGCAAACGACTGTGAGAGAACATGACTTTTGGGATTTGAAGCAACCTGTTTGCATAATCGCTGGGGTTTGTTCTAGTCTTTATTTCCTAATCTAAGGTGATTAGTTGTGTGAGCTTATTTTGATTTTATGGAAAGCACACATGATGGTTGAGTGGCAGATCTTACACCCTCAAAACATACCCCTTACGGGAGAATAATTGAGAATATATAGTTACACACTATTTCACTACTTTTGTCCATTATATATGTCAAAAGCCTTGTAACTCAACTGGTTGACATTTCTTGATATTTTCAAATATGAAATTCAAGATTTGAATACCCTCCTCCAACTATCAAATTATCAAATTTATAAAATAAAATAAAAATGCCCCTAAGCAAGCATGCAATGTTATACATGACTGCCACCATGGTGCTAAACTTAAAAGTATGTCCTCCACACCTACCGGACCATATCCCCTCATGCCTTAATTTCAAACCCACAGGCTTGGGTTAATAACCAATGTTGGAAAAGATCTTAAAAAGTGATTGCCCAAGTATTTGGGACTCGAGGAATACCAGTTGCATTGCTAGAGACTAGAGAGTTTAGGTTGAAAGTGCTCATGAGAAGGACCGTACTGGGAGGCCCAATACACTTTGGTTTATAGATTATGTGCCCAAGAAGCCCAAAACTCTAGTGGTGGTTCCTAGTAAATTCGTGGCCTTCCTCCATCAGTTACTTTATTCGGCTAGAAGAGCCACTATATCACTCTGTAGAAATTTTTTATTCCATTGGGTTTAAAGGCCCAATACAGTCCAATATCGTTTTCTATGTCATTGGACTTTGAGGTCTAATTCGTGTAGTGTTGTCCATTAATATCATTGGACTTCGAGGCCCATATATGTGCTGTGTCGTCCATTATTATATTGGGTTTGGGCTTCATTGAATAAAATTGATATGAAAAAGGAGCTCTGAACGACTTTTAACTAGATTTTTGTTTTTTTGAGTAACTTTTAACTAGACTTTAGGAGGATCAATTCACAACTGGGAATTATGTAAATTTATTAGGTACTCTTGAGTCTTGAGAATGATATGGTGCACGATTAATCAAATTATCGTTGGTTTTTTGGCAAATGCTTTGCAAATTTTACACCACTCAAAAGAGTCAAAAATCTATATTTTTGGTCGACAATAAACATGTTTGGTTTAACCAAAATTTTAAGTCATGCATATCATTTGAAAACATTGATGTAGTGTGTTTATATAGCAGGATTTAGGCAAATGAATTTTGAAAGTTCAAATAGTGTATAAAATACCCTTGAACGTTTAGACTTCCAATTACAAAATAAT